>NW_028146173.1:10000-23189 GCF_977016875.1 Pavona decussata
CCCGCAGTCCCGCAGTTAATGAGTAATTTAGTCTACGCTAGTAGAACCCGTGGTCCTTCAGTCCCACAGTCAGTCCTGTAGTCAATAAGTAATTTTATGTGTTGTTGGTACAACTCTTAGTCCTACAGTCCCGCAGTCGCGGTAGTCGACGTAGCCTGAGTAATAGTACAACTGGCAGTCTATGAGTCCAGTCTAGGCTAATGGCTTCAAGAACGAGATATATATTACATGTGTAGCGCGATGTTTCTAAGTTAGTACAACTGTCGTTCGTTCAGTCCTATTTTTAAATTTTGAAATAATATTTTGCTCTTTCTCTGGGATTCTTAAAAGACATGAAAATTCACATTTTAGAATTGCATTTAAAGCTGTAGCAGTTGATTTCCTTTTATTTTGGCACAAACAACATGGATTAAAAAGTCAAGCTCCAAGTTAGCGAACAGTCGTACTTTTTTCCACAGATCACGCGAGCAAAGCGACAGTAAAATTATGCAAATTAGAAAAGTGAACGAGGAATGAAATCGCGCGATCATGACAGAACTTAGGAGAAGAAAGAGACTGCTCGCATGCTAAACTCCAACGAACCTAAAAGAACTCGTTGTTGTTTGGTACACAATGAAGAAACTAACAACATGTAGAAATGGCGTGCTCAGCCAATCAAGAGCGAGTATTTTCGCTGGTCGACCAATCAAGAGTCAATAATGTTTGCGGAGGGTAAAAGGAAAATTGAGATAAAATGCCCTCTCTCTCGACCAATCAGCATTCAGTAATTTTGCCCTCTATGTTATAGTACATGTAGTTACCTGGATGTCCTTGGCAAATGTAGAGACCCAGTGTCTCTACGCCGTGATCAAGAACAACTGAACACTTTGATATGCGTCGAACTGTATTATTATTCCATGCAAATTAGCAAATAAACTTCCATCACGCCGAGCAAATGAACCGGAACAAACAAATAAACAAGCCAACCAACGATATAAACCAACGATTCACTGAAATGAGTACAAATACATTGAAATTAGAAAATAATACGCCGAACAAAGTAACTAGCAAACAAAATCGACAGATATAAGATGTACTTACATGTTTTTCGTGCCTAGATCACGGACAAAACCGAATAAGCTTGAAAACACAAGAATACAAAATATGCCATGTGCTTTTATCAAAACTCAACATCTAATTCGCAGAAAACAATCAATGAGGCCAGCGGCTCACTGTATTTAAGCTGTCCTGAAATGTCCTACTTGAAGCCAACACCCCCCCCCCCCCCCCCAAAGACTACCAAAGTAGTCTTTCACTGTCACTAAAACGTATCATCAATCACCACAATCAATAATACATAAACAGTGAAGTCCTCTTGTGGCCACAAAATAGCCTTTTATGCAAGTTCAGTCCTTAATTTCCTGTTCCTCGAACTTCTTCAGCAACTCTTCTTCCAACAAGCAAGGCTTTCGAATATCCCTACGGAAGATTCCGTTAGTACTTCTCACAAGGACTTGGCGAACAACACCATCGGAATCCGGCAAGGTTTCCTCAACTAGCGCCTTGGGCCACTGACCACGGGGAATGTGTCCGTCCTTCATTATGACTAGGTCCCCAACCTTGACATTCGGTCTTTGTTTCAGCCACTTCTGACGTTCCTGTAACATTGGTAAGTACTCTTTAACCCAACGCTGCCAAAACTCGTTTGCCAAAATGTGCACATGTTTCCATCTTGCTTGGAACCGATCCATATCTCCAAACTCCCCGGGGGCTGTACACTGGTTCTGACGCAGTAAGAGGATGTGATTAGGAGTTAGAGCATCCAAATCACTGGGGTCACTGGTCTGTCGTTAAGTATCTTCTTAACTTAACAAGGAATGTCGTCAGAGTCTCTTCATTGACAAGATGCTCACCAACCATAGAATGCAGAATTCTTCTAACAGAAGGAATCAGTCTCTCCCAAACACCACCCTGATGGCTAGCTGCTGCAGCTCACGCCCTATCCTTTCTTGGTCTTATGTCTTCATTGCCTTTATCACATCGCTTTCTGCTCCTCTAAAGTTCGTACCGTTGTCGCTATAAATTACTCTCGGTGGACCTCGTCTCCCAACGAATCTACTCATGGCGTTGATGAAGCTGTCTGTTGATAGGTCGCTTGCAATCTCTATGTGGACAGCTCGGTACCGAAGGCAGATAAAAAAACCATACCGCTTGTGAAGTTTGGGGTTCTTCCTTGCTGATCTAGTAACAGGCCCTGTATGGACATAGAGTGGCCCAAAATAATCTATGCCCACAGCAGCAAATGGATAAATCAACTGGTGGCTATCTAAAGGTACTCTCACTACTGGAAGAGGTGCCGTGATCTGTTCTCCCACCGAGGCATTGCGGCGTCTACATTCATGACATCTCTGCACAGCCCGTCTGACGGACGAAATGCCATTAACGATCCAAAAACGTTGCCTTGTCTCGGCTAGCACTTGGTGTGGACCTACATGACCGTTAGCAAGGCGATAATAGAGTATTATCATTTCTGTGACGTGATGCTTTCCAGGCAATATCATCGGATGTTTGGCATCATAGTCCAAGTCTGAACGGTTCAGTCGTCCTCCCACTCGCATGATTCCTTCCTTTGTGAATGGCTTTAACTTCGCCAAAGGACCCTTGCTGGACTCTAGGTTGTAATACTCTGCAGGAAAGGTCCGATGCTGGACATTTCTTACAATGATCTTCTCAGCTTCTTCTAACTCTAGTATGGAGGGTTGGGGAGTCCTCTGCTTTAACATGGCAGGTGAATTGTCCAGCGCTCTCGAAGTCGCTCGAAGCTGCTGAAAGGCGTGGAGTGCCCGAACAACCCAGGCCACTAATCCTCTTTACTTCTCCCAAGTTGAGTATCTCCCAAACAGTTCATACCAGAAGATTTCTTCTACCGTGGAAGCAGTGACAGTAATCTTCTCTCTTTTCACTCCTTCATCTTGGTCTGAAAGTTGAATGTTAAGCTCGATGGGCTGTTGAAGCCACTCATCAGGATCTTTCCACAAAAAGATTGGACCTCGTTTCCATATCTCTAGCTTCTCCGGTTGTCTTCTGACCTAACGTGACGCCATTGTGATGGACTGGACAATTCTCTGATGACAGCTACGCGGTTAGCTACAAAAGTGACAAATCTCCTACGTTCGTTGAGGATGTATCACAGAATGATGACAGAGTCCGTAAAGAGGGTGACACTGTTAATCACGATGCGACCATTGAGCTCTCTTCCAATGAGCTCATTCATTTTAATCAACAAGGTAGCTGCTGTCAGTTCCAACTTTGGTACACTTATGCCGCTTCTCAGGGGTCTCACCCGGGATTTACCCATGACAAAAGTGACATGGATCCGTCCTTCCTTGTTGACAAAACGCAGGTACGACACCGTTCCATACCCATTGCTTTCAGACGCATCTGCAAAGTGGTGCAACTCCACTCTTTCTACATCTCCAAAGTCAGACGGAATGAAGGCTCGTGGGATGCTAAAATTATTGAGGCTTGCGAGACCATCCTTCCACTCTCTCCACCTCGCTATCAATTCTCCTGGTAGTCTTTCATCCCATTCGTACTTCATTCTGCACAGCTCTTGATTTATCTCTCTTCCTGGCAGAAGTAAGGGACCCGCATAACCAAGAGGGTTGTATATTGTAGCAATCGAAGACAAGATGCCTCTGCGGGTTTCTGGCTGAATCTTGTCACTAACAACTAAGTTGAACGTGTTATCCTCCACATTCCAATGAATTCCAAGGGCACGATCTACAGGCAAACTATCCAAATTCAGATCTAGATTCTTGAAAGTCGGTGCGCGATCTTCAGGTTGAAAGGCACGGAGGACTTCTCGGTCGTTGGACATGAATTTCGTCAACTTAAATCCTCCTCTTGTTAATAACTCTTGAAGCTGTTTCGTGATCTCCACTGCTTCTCTGGTCGTCTTGAAAGACTTCAGTAGGTCATACACATAAAAATCTTGCATAACTGCGTCTACGGTCTCTCGGGAGAAATCTTCAGTGTTATCTGTGGCTGTTTTCCTAAGAGCGTAGCCACAAACACTGGGGGAAGAAGTAGCCCCGAAAATGTGAACTAACATTTGATAGGTCTTCGGATCCTTTGTAAGATCTCCACCCACAACCATAAGTAGCAGAGGGCACCACGGTCTTTGGGTGAAACAAATACTTAATGGAACATCCTTCTTACATCCGCTGCCACCGCTACGCTGTTTACTCTGAACCTAAGGATCACTCCTATCAATGAGCTCGTATTTTCTAGTCCCTGCAGCAGCTGATCGTTTAATGAAACACCTCCAGACTTGAAGGCGCAATCAAATACCACCCTTGGTTCAGCGGGCTTTCTTGGATGCCAGTCAGCATGATGCGGCAGGTACCAAATTGGCTTGAGGGTAGGGACCTCCTCATCAGGAACTATTCTCGAGGATCCTTCTGCTAGGTAGTTTTTCATGACTTAACTATATTGCTCATGAAATTCAGGATCCTTTTCCATCTTCTTCTTCAAAAAATACAGTCTCTTCCTCGCTGCTGGGAGATTATCAGGAAGGAAGGGAGGGCTGTGTCGGAATGGTAGTTTGAGCTGGTAGTGACCATCAACAAGCACTGCTGATTCATCCATGATCTGTTTTGCTCTTCGGTCGTCAACTGATAATCCTTGTTCCACATCTACAAGAGTATCTCCGAATTGAGTATTATACAAACGGCCCAACTGCATGCTCAGCATTTCTTCATGATCGGACTTCAAGAAATTGATGCAAACCCCATCACCACCAGGTTCGCCCATCGGACCATACACTGTCAATCCTAAGGGTGTATTCACAGCATAAGGCTGACCCTTAGTCCCTCTCCTGATCTCTGAATTGTTCTCAATGATATCTGGTCGGTCAGTTCCAATCAGAATGGAGACTTTGCATTCATCTACTTCAGGAAGTTCGATACCGTCAAGGTATGGCCACTTTCTGAGTTCTCTGTTGTTGGCAAAGTGCTTCTCTCCAATAGGTAGGCGTTCAGTCGTTAAAACTTCGTCAAAAGTGAACCTTGTCTTTCCATCTAGTGATTTATCTGCAAGCAGGCTCGACGACCGCATTCTCTTGCTTCATAATTTACTGTGGTAAGCGTGAAATCAGCAGGTTCACTTTCGAGATCCAATTCTTCTAGCAATCCTCTTAAGCAGAGTGTGGAGTCTGAGCCACTATCTAGGAAGGCATATGTGGTAATCTGCTTATTTTTACCAGGTCCACTAACTTTTACTGGGACTACCTTGAAGCAAACCCTTGGTCGCCCGTTTCCAGACGTTTCCGCTGGAGCAGATTCTATTAATGTCGTAAAGATGCCTGACTCGGTAGCTGGCTGGATGCTTAGGGAAGAGTTTGACTTAAAGGGTGCAGTGGCTGTTCCACCAACAGAGCTCTGGTTTTCCATAATTTGTTCCTGTTTGACACTGTTCTGCTTTACTGCAGGGCTAGCGGTATTCTGGTGGTCAGGAGGGTGAATAAGGAAGTGGTGTCTCTTCTCACATCCAGGCTTCCGACAAGTAAATCTCTTCATGCAATCCCTTGTCCCAGGCAACTTCCACACAATTTCTTCTGTTGCAAGTTCGCAATCGTTCTTCATATGGTGCACCTTTCAAACTCTCACACTGCCAAACTGGATGTAAGCCAGAGCAATGGTAACACTTCAAGGTAGCTGCTTTAACATTGCCAGGATTTTTGTGTGTGTTATTTGGTGCGGCAACATGAAGGGTGGTAGCTCTTCGAGGTGGCTCCTGTCTGTCTCTACTGATTGGTCTCCTATCTCTGTCAAGGTGGACTTGCAAAGGCTTCAGTTCTTGCCCAAAACGATTGTTTAAGCAACCAGCTCGCTTCTGGATGAAGCTCAAGAAGTGAGCAAAGCTAACCTGGCCCTTGGATTAGATAATATCACCAGCAATATCCGCCCATTTTCGTTTCAGGCTTTCATCCGGCAGTTTCCTCATCACCATCAGCATCATATCTTCGTTCCCGAGACGAATTGCATAACGGGGTCCCATGCTAGTTACCCCCTCTTCACATCCTCAAGTCTTCTGGCAAAGTCCATTAGACTAGCAGCATCGCCTCTTCTTATGTTAAGCTCTCTTAACTTTCCCAAGTGTGCATCGGCCACCATACGGGGTTGACCAAAATTCTTTGTTAGGGTTTTCCAAGCTTCTTGGTATCTCTGGACCACGGGAAGATTAACACAACTCTTCATCGCATCTTTGGCCTTTCCAACACACTGTGCCAGTAAACGGGTTAATCTCTGAGAACTATCGGTCACCTGGCTCTTAATGTGGCCACGAAAGTTGACAGCAAATTCCGCATATTCTGAAGGGTCTCCTCCAAACTTCATCAGTTCTATTTTTGGCAGCGAAGGACCTTGCTTTAGTGCTTCAGCTATTGTTGACGATGGAGCCATGTTTGCCTTTGGTTCTGAATGCCGTGCCGACTGCTGCGTGAGTTGCTGAATTGTCTGTAACAAAACATGTTCAAGAGGAACTGGTTGCGGAGCTGACAGAGCTGCAAATGATGGACTCACATCGGATTTTCGCTGCTCACTTAGGTGATGTTCTCTAGGTGAAACATTCTCCTCCTGGCTGGAAAAAGAGGGACTCGCCGTTTCTGTCGGTACGTGTACGCGACGGGTGAAGTCATGCGCTTCTGCACTTAAAGTGGTCTTCTTCTGCGAAGTCAACAAATTAGGTAATGGTACATACGCGGACGATATATTGCTCTGCGAAATGACTCACACCGACGACACCTCTGGTTTAACCGTCACGGTCATAGGTGCTGCTGAAGTTTGAATATCGATTAAGGGAGGCGCAAAGGAAGAAACCTTCAGCGGTAAGCTTATCGGAGGATCTGATACATCAGGATACAACATGGTGGACAGGGTTGGATTTACCTCGTCTCCTTCACTTCTGTCACATGAGTATTGGCTTAGTAACTCTTCCTCTTCTATCTTCAACTCAACTGCAGCCTTCTTAAGTTCTGTTTCTGCTGCTATCTTTTCTAGTTTCCCCTCCAACTCGGCTCTATTTCGTTTCCTTTCTTCCTCTATTTCAAGTTCTCGGCTTCTTGCTCTTCTAAGCAACGTTCTAAACTCTGTTTTTCTTCTAACGCCTCTATCCTCAGCCGTGCCTCTTGAACAATTTTCTGCTTCACTTTCACGCTACTAGGAGTGGAACATAAACTTTTCCTATTTTTAGTTGACCGACGCGAATGGCGGCTTGATTTCGCCCTTTCTTTCGTGTCGTGTTTTATCTGGAATTTTCACTTGCTAATATCAACATCTAGAAGAAATTTGCGCTCAATCTCTTTCTCGTAACTTTCTTTAGCCAAAGCCACCATTCCTTTGACACCTTCAAATCGCAAATACCTTTCATGAGCGTCTACAAATTTGTGAAAGGCATGTTCATAGTCGTCCACGCTTTGAAATATTTCTTCTTTACTCGCACCACCGGCAATGAGATCCCGCACTGAATTCAGTCTCTTTGTTACGTCTCCTAAATGTCCGGCTCTCCTCGCTTTCAAATCAATCGCTCTCTCGGTCATAAATTCCTCCGAATCGATAATCCTCGACGGCACTATCCGTCTTTTACTCGCCACAAATTCTGACCTGGATTCCGCCTTTTCGGATTGTGTTACCTCATGAGATGAAATAGCGTTTTCCTGGCGAGGTTCTTCGCTCGACTGCAATTCCTTCGACAGCGACGTACGTTTCGCTTTCATCTGACTTCGACGCGGTGAAAAACTTTGAATGATGTAGAGACCCAGTGTCTCTATGCCGTGATCAAGAACAACTGAACACTTTGATATGCGTCGAACTGTATTATTATTCCATGCAAATTAGCAAATAAACTTCCATCACGTTGAGCGAATGAACCGGAACAAACAAATAAACAAGCCAACCAACGATATAAACCAACGATTCACTGAAATGAGTACTACATAATAATACATTGAAATTAGAAATTAGAAAATAATACGCCGAACAAAGAAACTAGCAAACAAGATCGACAGATATAAGATGTACTTACAAGTTTTTCGTGCCTAGATCACGGACAAAACCGAATAAGCTTGAAAACACAAAATAAAAATACAAAATATGCCATGTGTTTTTATCAAAACTCAACATCTAATTCGCAGAAAACAGTCAACGAGGCCAGCGGCTCACTGTATTTAAGCTGTCCTGAAATGTCTTACTTGAAGCCAACAGAAAATTTAAAGTTCCCGTGGCCTGTTTACACGTTACAATTAGTCAGCCTGATTTGTCGGGACCGATGGAGCCCCGATTCAGAGCGGGAATCGTGGGTTTATTTTGACACCTGATTAACGGTCAATACGCGAAATGACAATTGGCCCTTTTCCGAACTGCAACAGATTCTTTTCAAGTCAGCCTGACACTCTCATAAAAGCCGCCTCATCGATCAATATCTAAATAGCCGACTTGTCGATCTGTATCTAAAAGTCTGTTGTCAAAACCGACACGTAGCAGCCTGGCAATTCAGGATCGTATTTTCAAAAACATTGTTAAAGCAATAAATTTTTGTTGTTGGTGTCGTGTTTATATAAAAAAATAATGAAATTCCACACATATGATTTTGTTTTCGGAAGAAGACAGAACGCTAGTTACGTTTTCTAGCACTTCTAAATACGGATAGGCCGAAGAAGCTTACATCAAAATAAAGTGTTCTCAGAACCATTCATGTTACGGAGCAAACAGATTTATGTTTGGAAACGATTCTCGCATTCTCTTGTTTTCTGCTTGTTGTAATGTTATTGACTAGGGACTCCTCGGAATTCTGGGTCCCTGACTGTTTACTCGAGCCGTCCCGCGTAGGGTCCGTCATGTTTGAGTTCAGTTAGGGAACTCGTGCTTGGACAGTTGTCACTTCGTTTTTTTCTCAAGAATATTCAAAGTCAAAGTTTGGGGCTGTGTTAAGCAACATGGTGTCAGAAAGTGGACCATTTTAAGAAGGGAACGAATTGCAAGAAGGTGCGAAAAAGGTAACAAGTCGCATCCTGATGGGCAAAACAGATTCACACGCTCCTGGGGCCGGTCCGTTAGTGCTGGATGCACACGCATCGGTAAACTGGAGGAAGTTTCTCATACGGTTTGAAATTTACGTTGTGGCGAAAGCGAAAGACGAGAAACCAGATAAACTAACAGTAAAGATGTTACTTCATTGTGCGGGGCCAGATGCTATCGAGTAGTATAGTCATTTTGTTTCCAACAAGGGAGAGAGCAATGAGTGCTATGACAATGTCTGTAAGAAGTTTAAGGGACTATGTGAAGGGACTAGGAATGTTGTCTATGAGCGACTAGTGTTTAATGAGTGAAACCAGAATGAGGGAGAGCTAATCGATAATTTTGTGAGTGAACTTCAAAGACCTTTCCTGACATGTGAATTTGGAGACCTAAAAGACTCATTAACCTAGGATCGTGTTATTGGTGGAATGTCATCAAATGAGTTGCGAGGGGCATTGCTTAAAAAGCCAGATCTCCCTCTGTAGAGTGCTCATGATTATTGTAGAACTTTTGAGGCTGCTGAACTGCAAAAGTTCAAGTTTTACGAGCTGGGCTCATCAGGAATTCAATTTGTCAGTAAGCCAAACGGGCAGGGCAGGGCAAATGCTCGGTGGTGTAAAATTCTGCGGTTGCAAGCACCCATTTACGCAGCCAAATAGATGCCCTGTATTTAGAAAAAACTTCGTTGAGTGTAAGAAAGAAGGACACTTTGAACTGGTTTAGAAAAAGAGAATGTTAAGAAAGGTTCACAAGTTGACACAGTGGAGCAAGGGAATTATTCTTTTTTATGAGAACTGTCAGGGCAACAAGTGAGGATGTACACATATTTTGGATCTGCTGAACTGGGAATTGTTTCTGACAAAAGGAAGGGATAGAAAAGCTTGGTTACTCTCGAGATTGCAGGAAGAGACGTTCAAATCAAGGCAAACACAGATGCAGAAGCCACAGTTATCCCCTACAACACTTACAAGCAAATCACCAAAAAATTCCTACAAAAGATTCACCAACCTCTTTAAGGATTGCTTGCAAAGAAACCCATACATCAAAAGAGTTCCGTATCTCTTCCAATTTTGTACAAAAACCGAAAAGTAGATGTGCTATACCTTATTATGGAAGGCGACTTCGCACCACTGTTGGGTTGTGATGCCTGCCTGGTTTCGGACGTTTATAAATCAACTGATAGAAACACCTGAGCCACATACTGTGAACTCAGAAACATCACGAAAAGATAAGGACCACAGCATTTTCAAGACTGACCCTGTGCTGAGTGAATATCTAGACTGTTTTAGTTACAAGCCTCGTAAACTGTCTGGTAAACTGCCATTGTCAAAGAAGAGGAACATGCACTTTGGGTGTCATTTATGATACTTCTTGACAAAAGGGAAGCGATAAAAGGGATAAGGACCACAGCATTTTCAAGACTGACCCTGTGCTGAGTGAATATCTAGACTGTTTTAGTTACAAGCCTCGTAAACTGCCTGGTAAACTGCCATTGTCAAAGAAGAGGAACATGCACTTTGGCTGTCATTTATGATACTTATTGACAAAAGGGAAGCCAAAGATAGAGACATGAACATTCCACCTTCTAAGAATAATGTTCGAATTTCTAATAGCACGAGGGACCTGAATAAGGTTCTCAAACGACCCATTAGCCAACAGTTACAGTAGAGGAGGTGGCAACTCGCCTTTCAGGTGTAAAGAACTTCACATCCCTTAAATTTCTTGCGGTCAGAAGATGATTATGTCGAAGTCTCCCGTCTTACTAAGGTATTTAAGACTTTATGTTAGCCTCTCTTCGTAATTGTAATGTATTTGCTTTGTTTTACGTACGTTTATCCCATTCACTGTAAAGAAGTGTCTTCACTGTTATTTAGTTCATCCATATAAAGAGGTGTTGACAGGCCAAACACGGCTCATAAGCTCGTGATAACGTGGAACTGAACGTGACCTCAGAGTTTTGCTCTAACAAGTATATCCCCCAAGGATTTTCCTTTTCTGTATGAGATAAGGGGAGGCTCTTTGTATATTTCTCTTAGCAAAGGTTGGTTCTGAATTAAATGCCATTTGCTCATTAAGATGTTTTTGAGATTAGGCAGCGCCGGGTGGTACGTTGTTGTGAAAGAGTTTTGCCCTTACGGGTTATGTCTTCCAAAGAAACACCCTTTTCTCTATGAAAAGAGCGGTGCTCCCGGTAAAATTTTCTTTCGGCGCTGGATTTTCTTCTTATTAAATGCCATATATGATTTGGAGGATTTGCGCGATAGACACTGAACAAAGCCATGTGTTTAACTGTCGCATGTGTTGTAATTGATCTCAAAGGTCATTTGGCCTCTTTTTGTTACGTTTCCGTTTAGCGACTGTCGTTCTTATGCCGTTTGTGGCATTTAGTTTAGGCTTGGTATGGCTCATTTCAGTACGTCTGGTGACGGTATAGCCTCTCTTTTTATCGTTGTAAGGATAGGATTTGAACCGTGTAAATAACTATACAATATCTTGTAGCTTTTGTCAGATTGCCGGGCCCGGCTATTTGCTTTTGTTGCAAGATGCTGTGCTTCTTATCACGGTTATTTGTCCCTTGATCCGTTCTTAAGCATTGTAGCTTCTTTGAAAGCTAAGCAATGCGTTAAATTGAGGGCTAAAGGCCGCTTAAGTTACGGCTGTGTGTTTCGTTGTCGCTCCGCTAAGCTCTGTAACTGTGAGGTTTGTGTTGCGGGAGCTTAGTATTTTCCTCCTGTGCTTACGTGCTCTGGCCGGGGGCTGCTTCTAGTCCTTCGGCCGTAAGTAAATTCTGTAGCATTTAAGGCAATGGTCAGGCAAGTTTTTCTTAAGCAAGACTGCAGTTTCGGAACTAAAGCGTTCCTCGTCAGTTGTTACTATGTTGAATTCTTTAAGTGCGGTAGAAGCTATGAGCATTCTGTGGCAGATGTTCTACATGCTGTTTAAATACTTGTAGTCAGGATCGAAAATTCTGGCTTGCTATTAGTTGTGAGATTGTGACCAATGGCAATAGCGTGGGAGATGTTCTGATCCGAGTTGTGTTGTGTTTTCTATGAGGTCTGAAAGTGTTCTTGGTGTAGTGAAACTAGCTCGGTTTTGTATATCTAAAGGGCGATTTAGACGGTACGATTTTCTCTTACGACTGTCGCATGCGATTTTTAGAGCGCGCGCTGCTTGCGTCATGCAAAAATCGTGCACAACTTTCGCCACTCAACATTGCCTTTACCTACGATTGTCGTAGGATTTTAAAACTACGACATTTTTCGTGTTGTGTGCGTCTGTCGTAAGGATGTTGTAGGTTGATTTACACGACGCGATTCGTGTTGTAGGCATGGCGTAAGCGTGTCGCATGCGGCAAATCGTAGGCAAAATCGTACCGTCTAAATCGCCCTTAAGAGTGAAAAGGGCGTCTTTTCTTCTCATGTGCGAGATATTTTCCATTTTTAACTCTCTTTATCACCCATGTACACTCTGTTGTTATAACTTCTTCACACGAGTTATGACGGAGCACTGTCCAAAAATATATCAAGCATGTAAAGAGGTGTTGACAGGCCAAACACGGCTCATAAGCTCGTGATAACGTGGAACCGAACGTGACCTCAGAGTTTTGCTCTAACAAGTATATCCCCCAAGGATTTTCCTTTTCTGTATGAGATAAGGGGAGGCTCTTTGTATATTTCTCTTAGCAAAGGTTGGTTCTGAATTAAATGCCATTTGCTCATTAAGATGTTTTTGAGATTAGGCAGCGCCGGGTGGTACGTTGTTGTGAAAGAGTTTTGCCCTTACGGGTTATGTCTTCCAAAGAAACACCCTTTTCTCTATGAAAAGAGCGGTGCTCCCGGTAAAATTTTCTTTCGGCGCTGGATTTTCTTCTTATTAAATGCCATATATGATTTGGAGGATTTGCGCGATAGACACTGAACAAAGCCATGTGTTTAACTGTCGCATGTGTTGTAATTGATCTCAAAGGTCATTTGGCCTCTTTTTGTTACGTTTCCGTTTAGCGACTGTCGTTCTTATGCCGTTTGTGGCATTTAGTTTAGGCTTGGTATGGCTCATTTCAGTGCGTCTGGTGACAGTATAGCCTCTTTTTTTATCGTTGTAAGGATAGGATTTGAACCGTGTAATAACTATAC
>NW_028146174.1:0-18270 GCF_977016875.1 Pavona decussata
AATCGGGACAATTGAGCACACCCACATTAACCCACATCCTTTTTTTTTTCATGACCACACGCTTCACTAAGGGCTAGTACAGTGTGGAAACATACTACCTATATGCTAGATAAAAATTCATTTCTTTCAGTTTCTATGCTCACCGTTAGGGTTTATAGGCCTGTAGCTGGCTACAGCCAAAACGTTAGCATATTTAGCTGACCTTTTGAGCTGGACGTTATCTCCTTAAATTCTTTGACCTAACTACTTGTTGTCAAGTAGGTAGCAATTCCGCTTCAGTTTCTTTGCAGAAGGCTGAGAAGTTGACAACGTGCCATTTTCTTACACTCACTCGATCAAACGATGCTGTACATGCAATAACTTATACAGACAGCAGTATACTGTACCAGGAGCATATGAGCGCTGTGTAGCAGCGCGATGGAGCGTGCAAGTCAGTATAGTGTTGGGTTTTGCGTTTCGTAAACCGCTTGCCTAATGAAATTCCATATACGGAAAGCGTCACATTCCAGGTGGTCTTGCGGGCTTGTACGTTAGTGGCGCGGGCGTGGCAGGCCTGAATAGTGCAAGCGCAAACTGTTTATGCATTGTGGCCAACACACCACCGCACACAAAAGAACCCCGTACAAGATGCTGTGCCATATAAGGAAATTTCGCCGACTTCATTATACGAAACGTGAATCCACTACTAAGACGCTCCATGGCACTGCTTCGCAGTGTTCATATGCTCCTGACTGTACTTATATGCACGCAGATGCTAAACCTACACTCGATAAGACCACACCCCCATTGAAGGGGTAAAAAGCACATAGCTATCAGGACACCATCGGAACAGGGGGTCAAATATTGGCCCAAAAAAATCGGGAAGGTTGGCAACTATGCTATAGCTCACTCAGATTGCACAATGTTGCAGCATGCACATGCGTATGTGCACATCTTGACATGTTGTGCGACTTGTTCCGGAAGTCAGTAAATTGGTTAGTCATTAGGTAGCTTTGATGACAAAGCCACTGCCAGACCACCAAAAGAATATGCCTAGGATAGAATCACTTACACCACAATAAAGCACCCATGGAAAACTATTCTCTTTTACCGTAACCAAACCTCTACACTCCGGGCAGTGTAGTCACATAGCTAATATTTGTTCAAAGGCCTGTCTACTCTAGGAACCCAAACCGCTTCACTGCGCATTGATCGCATGCATCCACACTTGAATGCGCACAGGCCAAATGCACATTCAAACCGGATTCGGCCAAACCGCTTCACATGATGGTTTCAATAAGGCTTGAAGTGAATTACGGTGTGCGTTGAATAGATCGAATGCAACATACTTTATTCGGGTGAACGCAGTTTCGGATAATTCGCAGGTCTGGTTTTAATGCATTGAAAAAAATCGGCCAAATCTGGTTCAAATCCAATGCGAATTCAATGTGCGTCCAGTGTGGACAGGTCTTAACTTTGGCCTACCACCCTTTCACAGCTGCTTACTTTCATGTTTGCCTAGCGCAGTTACTATAGCTGTTTTGATCGACTGCTTCAGTAACGTAAAAACTCAGAGATGCAAAGATAGCAACATTTTTTTGACTCTGGTCAAATAGCTTCCAGTGATGCTTTTCAAGACGGACAGACACAAGCACAGACAACTGTATAAGATTAGTAAAATGATAGATATGTCGTGAGTACTATTTGTTGCTTATAACATATCTCGTCAAAGGAGCCGGAGAAGCACATGTCATATCGATGGAAGGAAAGAATTTTTGAAAAGTGGAAAGTATGAAATGTGTAGACACAGCATGAGAATCAAGTATGTAATGTAGGCTTGCTGAATAAAGTAAGATTAACACTGTCACATTTTTAAGACCCAGAATCTTTAGTACAGCTTTTTTTGCATGGTAGTCAGTAGGCAGCAGCTATAGCACACTACTGCATGGTCTGGAAATAGGGGGGACAAATGCCCCCTTTCCCCGGCAGTCCAATGCTTCTGCTATAGCTATGTACCATAAACAGACTAGGATGAACTCACTCTAATTTAACCAGACCAGGCACTGTGACAACACTGAGGGCATCCATCACTGACTGTAGAGCTTCACCCCCACTGTGGTGGAATAATGAAGATGTAAATAGTACGTACACAAAAAATATTGCTTAAATCTTGACATACCGGACTTTTAGTAGCAGTTGATGGTGACCAACTCCATTAAGGAGAGCTACGACATCATCAGTTTGGAAGTCGCATTGTAAAAATCTCAATTCAATGTTTGCATATTCTGCAGTTTCTAATACATAAGTCAGATGTGGCAGATCAATAGAATCGATTTTCATGAATTCAAGTCTGTGTTTATGAAATTGCAAGACTTTAGTACAAAATCTACTCTGATGAGACTCGTAGGCACACTGGATATGAAATAAACACTTGTCGTGAGTAGCGTCTAACATCAGCTTGAAAATGATCATTGCATTTTCTTTGGAATAATCCTGTACTCCAAACAAAAACCGCCACATTACAAAAAGGTGCTGCTTTGCAAAATTACAGTGGGTTTTTATGATAGATACTTGTTCACTACTATCACATCCAGCAATATAAACAGCTGATAGATACTCTTGCAGGGTTAAATGAAGAAATGAGTACCTTTCATTCACACCAAATTTTACAAAATAACGATCCACAACAAGTAACCCAGGATTATCATTGTCACCGAGTGACTCATCGTCACAAACTTTTGATAGCTGTGATTTCTCAAAAACTTGTTGACCCACAATCGTTGCGTCAAATGCCAAGTGACATATATCATTCAAACATTTTTTGCCCTTTGGAGGTAGCTGATCAATACTAGTCACACTCAAGTTTTTAGACTTTTTGTGAAAATTACGGACAAAGAAAGAGAGCGTGAAATCTCTATAAAACTCCGTTTCTGTTTCAGGTAATAATGAATCTTCTTCATAGAGAAATACAAGCATAGCACAGTAGAGAGGTAGGTAGCATATATTCATCAAGTTAGGATGTTTGTTCAAGTGTGTTTTCAGCTGGACACCTTTATTTTTGTCATGTTCAAAGTATGTGCTTACATACTGCATCACCTGTTCCTTCACAAATCCAACAACTTCAATCCACTGCGTCGCAATTTGACGAAACTCTTGAGTAGCTGCTGGTCGAGATGACAGAATCACATCAGACCGTGAAAATACTCTTCCTTGTACAAGGTTGCAAATGAAGTTGTTTTCATTCGCTCCAATACCATATTCATCAAATCCATCTAATATGAACACTACATCTTCACCAAGTCTGCTCTCGATGTATGAAGACAAGCCTTCAATGTCTTGTGGGGATAGTGCCGGGCATGCTACACGTAATAAGTCATGAAGATAAACTTCTTTTGACTTTTGAAGATATCGTAGCCGTACAAATATGACAAGTTTTGAAGTTAGAATGTTTTTCTTTGCCTAATCACATGAAATTCTCACTAGTAGTGTGGTTTTCCCACTACCTGGACGGCCTTCAATTAAAATTAGCGAACTATTGTGTAATCTTTTGAACAACTCTTTATAGGTTACATTATTTTTTTGTCCATACACTTCATCTATGTCCCTTCTAGGTGTGCGGAGGTCTAAGTGTCGAGCATGTTTTTCTTGCTGGACTAGCGCTAGTTGGACAAAGTTAATCATTTTCAGAGGTGGCCATGCATCTGACTTGGACTCTTCAGTAAGATACAATTCTGATAGCTTTAGCTTCCAAAGTTCAACTTGTTGTATCACATGAGGAGATAGCTGAACTTGACCAAGTGGAGGTTGAGCTGATGGTGCACGTTTAAAACTCTTTGAAGCTGGAGCTGTACCAGCAAAATACATGCACTTCAAAGTCGCTAATGATGTGTTAGCAAGTAGCCCCTCACCTTGGTCACAATAAATATCAGGATGTTGTGCAGTTATGTTGTGAGACACACGATGTCCATGACTAAACCCAAGAGAAGTATGATGGTAGAAACCTTTACGCACCGGAAAAACACCATGATCCAACACACCTGATTGTGTACTATGCAGGCTATGTTGTAGTTCCATACTAAGATTACCTGATCTATGTGCTTGATAGCTGTACGGTGGGTAGTGGTATGGCTTGGTTAACCCTTGAAACTGGTCATTGCTACCTACAGAGTAAGACGTAGAATAAACTACAGCAGATTTGCGTTGTGACCGCATAATTAATAATGATCAACAGTAAAAGATTAAGAAGGAAGAGCTTGAAACAGCCAGTCAACACGCTCAGGTACTCTTGATCGTTTTTGCTGTAGTCCATGCAACACATTGAACAAGCTGGAGTTTTGAAATGTACAGCACATGCACATTATGACTCTTTGATCGTTATGCAATGCAGTGACAGAGAGCCCCAGAGATGAGGCTGATATTATGAACAGTGGATTGCACTAATTAGCCGAAGTATCATTCAGATATATACAAACAGTAGACAAGTGGCACCATACATGCACTCACCAACTAGAAGAACTAAGAAACGCTGTATCATCGCTATATATAGCATAGTAACTACTCTCCTGACTTTTCATAGCCATAAATTGGTGAGTATAAAATACAAAGCACATTTCTATGAGAGGAAATGCCTTGTCTTATCATTTAATGACCAAAAAAGGGAAAATATCACCATAATTGGCCAACGATTAAAAATTACAGGTTGAAGTTGTATTTCATATGCACAGTAAACTTGGCTATCTCATGGATGGTCACGCACTTGTGAGCGAAGGCTGAACCCGGTCCAGTGAATGTAGTACTTTCCGTGACAGATTTTTCCAGCTCTATCTATGCAGTGTGAACTAACTATGCATGGGGTTATGGTAGTCTGGAGTACCAGCTCCTTCACAAGAGAGAAGCCTCTCTTGTAGGGCGAAGTGTGTAAAATGCTTTTTGCCCTCCTCAACTATTATGGTTAGATGGGAAATTTTATTTCTAGACAACTCATTCCCACACAAGCAAAGTATATTACTGCATATTACATCATTATCTCTATATACAATGGTACCTTAATGTTACATATTTTAGCGGGTACAAATTTTAGCGGATATTAAAGATAGTGGCATTAGCGGGTATTAATTTTAGCAATTTGTGCATGGCTACTGCTATACCGCTTACTCGTCTGACGACCTTTACCCATTTTTTTCAAATATTGGTGGGTACTAATTTTAGCGAAAATTTGGCAATTCGCTAATTTCGCTAAAATTAAATACCCTCTAACAATAGTAACATTAAGGTAACACTATTTGTCAAGCTCTACTCTCTTGTAAAGGGGTTGGTACACTAGAGCACGTCTACTAAGCTATAGCCTTGATATAGAGCCATATATTATGGCACTTGCAAATGCACCAAAAAGTTTCTAGTTAGTTCTTCTTGACTAATGGATACTATCAGTATTAAGCAACTAACTGCTAACAGTTTCTCACTTTCAAGTATTTAACAGCTCATTAATTGAGTTGGTGGACGGTGTCACTTGTATTCCCTTTGCACTTTTTTTTATTTGCAATCCAGTCCAGGATCCATATTATAGTCAAGGTTTTACACCAACCTGACATGTGAGACCAGCAATACACAAAACATACAGTTCCTTAATTATTAATATACCAGGACCAACCACTGAACAGAGAACGTGGACTGCTACCTGAGATCTATCGCCCCTAGCTTACACAACAAACTTGATTAGTGTTATCTTGTACGCATGCACAGTTCACTTTATAGCTCCACCCCATTATCTGCACTATTTAATCTCAGTGTTTAGTCACTTTACTCTATTCCCTGATGATGACACTTAAATAAGAGTCGAAACTTTGGATTAATATTAAAATTTCCTATATAGAACAACAGGTCAACAAATATAATGTCTACTCATACAGGCCCATACAGAGAATACAATTTACCTGACATTCTAACACTAAAGTCTCGATCAGTATATAGAGTGCTATGAGAACTGCATGTGGTACATTGCGGTGATTCATAGAATATTGCGTGACTCTGGAGTTTGACTACTAAACCAGTTGCACCCAAATATTATACAGTGGAACCCCTCTATAAGGACACCCCTGAAATGAGGACACCTCATCTAATCAGGACACAATGCATGGTCCCAGCTACATAGAAATGTGTACAAAACAACCCTGAATTGAAGACACCTCTTTTAATAAGGACAATGTAAGCGGTCCCAATAGAGGGGTTCCACTGTAGACAATAACGAAGTAATGTGAGCATTGTTCTTTCTGTAAACATTGTGCATAGACACGAGGTTAAGAGGGTCCTGACGGTAGCCATGGAAATTTGTGGGAAGCTGAAGAATGAAGAGCACGTAAGCGACACGAAACGAAACAAGAGCACTATAATCTTGCAACATACACAATTGGATGTGCATGGATGTGATGGCAAGGCATCCACAATAGATGCTCTCTCTGCTTGAGCATGTTTGTCAATCTACAAGTGAGTGGTTCTGTAAACTAAGGTTTCAATTCCAGGGCAGTAGACAAATTCCTTGCTCTGGGGTGCTTAGCTACTGGTGTAACTAACTACAACAATGCAGGGTATACCCCTCTTTTTCCCAGAAAAAAGGAGGATTTTAGCTTGTTTAACCTACATTTTTAGGCATTTTGAGGTGAGCTGGAACAGTATGAGACGATAAAAAAACATTTTACACAAATCTTCCTAAACAATTCTAGATAAAATTTCTAGTGACAATATTAATTCAGTTAAAAAGCTATTCATGTACATTCATCAAGAAATGAAGAACAGGGAGATGATAAGCAAATGTTGCCATAATTTTAAACACATGCAGCGTTACATGCCGCACACACACACACACATATCAAGTTGTCATGACCCACTGAAAGTATCAGAACGCAAAACAGTGTCATACACAGCATACACATGCACTTACGAGGGTTGTCATGACCCACTGTAAGCATCAGAACGCAAAACAGTGTCATACACAACACACATACACAGGCACACACAAGTACACACATCCACACAATAGTCACTAAATATGATTTAAAATCCAGTTGAATAAGGCTATATAAACTCTGGGTATTTAACAACAATAGGAAAAATAAATGGTCCTTTTAGAAACATAATAGTAGAAGAATAATTTACCGTAAGTTAATAACGGTGCCTAGCAATTCATTGCACGTTAGTCTTGCCACATGCATAGCTACTGACAAGAAGTCTGCACAGCCAGTTACTAGTATGCTTAATTAGACACGTGGCACACAGAATGAGCTTATTATGTGACAACAAGGACAACCGAGAGAGTAAAAAAAGAGCATACTACCGCACTCCTCAAGGGGGGGGGGAGATCCCGCCCTTTCTGTAGCTGACCACAGGTTGGGAGATTAATGGGACCGAAACCTGTGGCCAGTGAGGATCAGACTGGGTTCTTCCCTGATGACCGGAACTCGGACTCACCTATATCTACAAATCTAGATACTGAACGCCATTGTATTTTTTATAGCTCACTAAATAAATTTGATAAAATCAGGGATTTTTGTAGAAAAAATTGCTGGGGGGGGGGGCATATTGGGATTTTGTGCACTTTGGGGGGGGGGGGGCTAGGTGTGTACCCAAGCCTTGAAGGTCAGCAAATTTAAGTTGATTTACTCTGAGTCAGCAGCTCTGTGGGCACTAAGCTGCTGGTGCTAAGTAAAGTCAGCAGCTAACACATTAAGCTAACTAAAACATGTCAGCAACTAAATACTTAATTAAGACTATAGTCTATAGCTAGCAACCTAAAATGAGTCAGCAGCAAACTCCTTAAACTACCACTCACCTGATTAAGGGAAATTTATACAGCTAAGACACGTCAGCAGCTAACTTATTAAAGCTCGCACTTAGTCAGCAGTGCTAGCTCAACAGTTAAAGATAGTATATAAGGGGATGGTCAAAATACCATATACCAGTTAAAAGTTAGTGAAAGTGTTGCGTCTCTGTTGCTATGGATCTTCGTGCATTAGTGCAAGTTCGTCAAAATCTACCCTCACTAGTAGTGATGTCATTAGTGATATCGGGGAGGATGAAAGTCTGCACCCTAGTTCTCCTAAGAGACAGTGTACTAGACTAACTGCATGGTGTCAGTGGTACTACCCAGCGTAAATAAAACAAGAAATGGGAGAAAGATTTTCCGTGCTTAGAGTATGATGAAAAATACCAGGGTGCCTTTTGCAAAGTATGCAGAAAATCTGGAAACCAAGGAGCTGCAGTTAGCCACTGTTCAGGCTGCAAATGGCATGGATGGGATCAAACACGTATATACGACGCTCACCACTTTGTGGAAGTTCTTCTATCACTCTCCAAAGAGATGTGAAAACCTCAAGGAAGTTCAAAAAGTGCTAGATCTTCCAGAATTGAAAATCACCAAACCTTCAGACACTAGGTGGTTGGCTCACGAAAGGTGCGTTAGTACTGTGAAGAGCTGCTATGGAGCAATTGTAGCCACACTTGAGCAAATTCATGAAGAATCTCATGAGCCTGAAGCACTTGGTTTGAGTAAAATCTTGACAAGATCATCAACATTTTTCACTATCTACCTTCTAGACTTTGTCTTCCCACAAGTGTCAAAGTTGAGTAAGTGCCTTCAGTCCCAACAGATTGATTTGACCATCATCGCAAGTCTTGTGGATGCTACTCTGCATACTCTTGAGGATACGGGTCAGCCAGGAGCAAATTGGATTTTGGAATTACAAGATTTCATGGATGAAATTGAAGGCACAATAGGCATCAAGTTTACCACTGAAGACAACACTAACTTTCAGAGTCAAGTAGTCATTCTTCATGCTACTGAAGGAAAATATTAATAGGTTCAGTTCTCAAGATGTTGTATCAAGTTTAAGTTTTTGGATCTGAAAACATTGCCAAAACCTCCAAATGACTACAGTACCTATGGCGATGAAAGCATCAAAACGCTCCTTCAACACTATGGTAGAGAGCTTCCAGCAGAATCAGTGGTTGGCGAAAAATTTGTAATGCCAGCAATTGTAAATCCTGACTTGCCAACTGAGTGGAAAACCTTTCAAAGGTACATAGTAAATCAGCACAAGGAGAACTTGGATGAGCAACTGAAGGAGTTATCCGCCAATCCAATGCTACACAGTATGTGCCCAAGTTTGAACACCTTGGCAAAGGTTTGCCTGACAATTCCAGTAGCTAAGAACCGCATCCGTGGAACGTTCATTTTCACAAATGAAGATGATAAAAACCCGACTAACGAATTGGCTGGGAGAAACTAATCTTTCTCATCTATTGAAGATTGCGATCGAATCTCCACAAACTCTATCTGATGAACAACTAGAACAATAGTGGACATTTGGAGTAGAAAATGTAGACGAATTGGTGTTTAAAATTTTAACCAACCATTGTATATTGTATGCTTGCAAATATGAACTAAATGTATCATTTATCATGATCCATCTCAGGGGGGCATAGCAGCTTTTGGGGGGGGGTGCCCCCTTGCCCCGCTCCCCCCTAAAAAAAAACCCTGATAAAACGTATTAGAGTTTCTGTGACGTCGTTATGTCATGCATGCTCAGAGAAGAAAGCATTTCCACAGTAGTGGAGCCCTAATCAGTTGCTCCAAGGGCCAGCGGACAGAGCTCTCCTCACAATCTCTCATTATCCCTCAAAAACTATTTTCCAGAAGGTGTTATTCAGAGGCAGGCAGCATACTCCGAGAGACTGGCTAGAACTGACACTCTCCGCTATCCTTTTGCTCATACTAATTATTTTTACAACTCACTTGTTCCTAGTGGTATTACTGCATGGAATGCTCTTCATGATGCCCAGGTGTGCACCACTAGCTTGTCCTCATTTAAACGTTTGCTTCGTTCTTAAGTTTGTAGCTATTACAATGTCTATATATATGTTATGTTTCACTTGGTCTTTTTTTATTTATTTGGGTGCACACCAGATTAGCTTTGCTATTGTATATCCACTGCTATGTTATGCAGAAAGTCTTATAGAAACAGAAACACACACACACACACACACACACACACGCACACACACACACACACACACACACACACACACACACACTTACATGTAGCCTGGCTATCTTCTGTTCCACCCTTTCATGATAGTGATCATACTACTTCTTTCGGTCCTTTGCGAGCAGGTAACAATGCTCAAGCACAGACATAGAACATAAAACTCCATTCACTCTGTCCTCCCATCTAAGCTGTACTCCATGAAAGGGCTAGCTCTACTTACACAACCAAACAGGGCCTGCTTCGGCATTCTACTGTCTCCCATCCTGGAAACGTGGACTAGTCATCTCAAATGCCTGAGTGCTACCATCTCTGGACCAGTTCTGTCATAGATTTCAGACAATGAGATGCACTCCTCTTTATGCTCTGCTCGAGTAATATCAAAGGTCATTCACAGGGTGATTGTGAAGGATTCTAGCTTCTGCATTATGGAATGCTTCGTTGCCCAAGTTTCTGATCCATACAATAGGGTTCCCAGTGCAAGAGCCTTGTACACAACTCACCAGGTACTGATGCTCAGTGTCTTGTCCAGGAAGACTGATTTTGTAAAAAAAAAAAGGACTTTATATAATTGATAGATTAGCTATTAGTGCTACAAAAAGAGAGACCGTGAGTAACAACACGGGCCAAGGCCCTCCCAGTTTTTGAGCTGACATTTCAAAAATGCAGTTCTGTCCGTCACAGATCCTCACAGCACCCCATGAACATCACAAACAGCATCTGGCTACCACATGAAAGGTAGATTATTACGTTTCATTCTTAGTAATCATTTATAAACTAGTGCGTATGTACCGTTGCAGGCAGAGACTATAGACAAATTAGGATATCAAGATATTTTTTTTGTATCTTGTTAGTGTCTATGCTCCAAAATTGTTTGTTCCACATAAGAAAAGCGGGGAAGAGGAAGATGTTTTGGATTTGAGCGGTCTATTTTTAAAATTTTGAAATTATAAAATTTTGGTGACAGTAAATTTGAGAATTCGTTAGTCTGCGCGTTAACATGTAGACTAGCCGGATTAGCTCTCTCACTGAAAAAGAGAAACAACATGATATTAAAACTAACACACGTGGTTGTGTGACATGCAGGTTGTGTTTAGTTCCAACCTAAGATAACCCGGTGGCTGTACTTGATGGCTATGAAGTGGATAGTCGTATGCAATGTTGAATCACCAAACTGACGAGTGCTTTCTACATATTAACTAGATACTGGTTAGTAGGTTTCTATACAAGATTTAGAAGACCAAAGGGCTCGTGTAAATGCGTTAGCATGTAGAAATCGACTAACCATGCAGCGTGTAAAAAAGTTGTACACATGAAAGTCTATATCAAAAACTTGTAGGTATATATGAAAAACTTGGAAGACTACCTACCGTACTTCCAGAAAGTATTGTGTGTACCAAAGTATTGCTAGTTTTGCGGATACACTACAGCCCACAAAACTAACAATCGTCATGGGTGTGGCTTATCGTACATTACGTGCTGAGCCAGTGTCGCAAAACTAAAATCGCAATACTTACAAATTTGGTCAAATACGGACAAATCTTATTACTTTTTACCAGCAATACTTTGTGAAAGTACGGTATATGAAAATCTTGTACGTCTACATTATACATTTGTACTACAGTGTGTATGTGCATCAAAGGCACCACCACGTGTTTATGTAGCATAACCACAGGAGGCAGTACAAGTTTCAATTAGGGTAGTTAGAAGCTATTGTATAACTGACAATTATGGTAGTTAGACTACTATTGTGCAACTTATAGTACACTGTACTACAAGCCAGATAAACTACACTGTAGTGGGGTTACGGGAGATAGCTACACGAGGTGATTATGATACAAATGCTGAGGCGAACTTAAAAACCTGTTTTTAGCCAATCAGGTTGCAGGATTTCTAGCAACTGTGATCTAAAATGTAATGTGCGATTGATCTGTAGCAGCTTTGCATCATGGCAGTGCATGGTAAAAGAGGAAACAAAAGAATTAAAAATATCTGGTCAACTGTAATGAATGTTGATTTATACAATCGTGTGTTTGGATATGAAATTTAGGTATTTAGTCATGTATAATGTTTGCACTATTAAAGGTTATGTTTTGCTCTGTCATTCTAAGAATAAAATCTAGAGAGTCTAAGTGAAGTCCAGCGTTAACTGAATGCATGTGACATTGAAAAGAAGAGTTCTGATCTTAAGTTCTCACCGAGTGAGAAATGCAGGGGATAAGAAACACAAAAAAATAAACGCTTTCATCAATATGCAGCAGTGATGACCACTGCAGACGTCATGCAACACAATGAACATGCTAAATTCTAGTATGATACGAAAGGTACAGCACATGCACATCTTAACACTCAAAGGCCACTGTGCATGTAGCGAAGGAGTGAGAAGCCCTTGAGGCAAATAGTGAGATGTAAAGGTGAAGAACTTCAGAGATGAGACAGACATTATCGGTAGTGAATGAACTGCACCATAGTCGAATTGGCCAAACACTGTTTAACATACACAAAGGTTATGCAATTGATTACTGCGGTATATCTATGTTTTGACATGTGCGTACTTCTATTTAGTCAAGCATCCCATTGAATAGACAGTGTGTCGTAGTATTGTAACACCTTTCAACTGTTTCTGAATGTTTTTTATATTCTCTTACAAAAATTCAACACTATGGCATCTCTGGTTGTGAGGCCATAGTGCCCGCCGCTGTATACGTGAATCTGTATCTAGGCAAGAGCTCTTTGTGTAACTTGAATGCTCTTTGTGGTGAGGAGGTCGTGCGAGTCTTCTTTTGCTATTATGTTTACACGCATCTTCTTTTCTGTTAAGTTTGTACTAGTAAAAGTGTGTTTAAACTAAATTCTGTCACTCTTGTTTCGTGTCGTTGGTCGCTTGTGTTTGATGAGGCTTATGCGTACTCGTATGCTAATAGAACTTTTGATGACACTTTAAGTGTGTAGGAATTTTGTGCTTTTCCTCTCCCTATAGCTATTATCATTCATTCTCGCATTATACATGTACACACTTGGTGACACACAATCTGTATCAAGCAAATTGATGACAGGTTTTTGGGGCCATTTTGGCACTGATGGTGAGTGAGTGTAGTCTTGTGGTGTGGTAATAAGGCCAGAACATGTGCACTGCTGATCTAGACGCTCTATTCTCTGCTGAGGGCTCTCAGACGCCATCCATTGTTGCTGACGATATCAATGGCATCTTGCTCCAAACGCCCAGTCTCAGAGACCTTCCTCTGTAGATGATCAAAAGTCCGAGACGCCCTATGTCGCTGGTCGTGGACGAAGTAAAACTGAGAAAGCACGGCCAACTGCATGAGCAATGTTCAGACCACGTGGGGAGCACTAGATTCTTTTATGTGATAACGATCGCCAGTATGTGGGATTGATCGTCAGTATTACAAACGCTATAGTGCAGGCGACGATGACGTTCGTACCACAAAGATACATGTATATACACATAGTTGGCCACTGGCTGTACCATTTATGTGGGGCGAGCTTGATTTATTGAATACCTTAAGGTAGTGGGAGGAGCATAAAGCATGTATGCATTTTCATGTAACTGAGATTCAACTTATCCATGATGCAATAAAATTGGAAACGGTCATACAAAATCATATGCTCGCTAGTATATTAATATTCACAATCTCTATCACACAGTGTACGAAAGACACGACAGAAAAGCTTATGGCTCACAAACCCTCCACCAGGTATGTCACCCAGCACTCAATAACGCTCCAGTGAGCTGGTGGGACACTCGTACCACCAATCGATTGTCACACACCTCTTCGTCTGGTGTTTAAGATGCCCTGCTTTGCTGATGAAAGCCACACAGAGAAGGAGAAGGGAACTATCATTATTCACACAAGCTAGCCAGAATGTTCTGGAGTGCTGGGTAAGTCTTGAAATCTTGAATTAAGTAAACTGGTGTTTCACGCTCCTTCCTTTACCTCTCCTTCCTCTTACTATGCTATCTTGATCTCATCCATAGCTTCAAAGTAGCATTGTTTTGTAAAAAAAAAGCCTACCTTGTGCATAGATGGGTAGTTGTGAGGCTCCATATGGTGGACGGCTAAAATAATATGGCTGCGGATCTCGGTGAGCAGCTAGATAGGGCGGAGCATGTGGATAACCTACGAGATATTTATATACTAGTAAACAAGCGAGTTTAAAAATTCATTTTGGTACACGTAATCACATGATGGTAACATCCATAACAGATAAACAAACAAGACTAGTGCACAATATGAAGTGAATATTACTGTAACCATAGAAACTCTCGGGTGGAAAGGATCGTGAGATCTCGCACGGTAGGTGTAAATTTGGCGGTTTCCCGCGAATTCTCAGCGAAACTCGTGCGAACACGCTCCGCCCCGCCGTTCCACGCGGGTGCAAAAAAGCAAGAAAACGAGCGACGATGGTGTTTCCGCGCTGCAGTAACTTTGCAGCGGACCAAACTCTAGCATGTTGCAGCCTAGTATCCGAAGGCTTCATAGCGCGCTTGATCGAACCAGCGCCTCGTCGAAGTCGTCGTCGAACTTACTGCTAACTCGGCCAGAACTTGCGGTTTTTGGCAGGAAACACGCGTAAAATAAGCATAAAAGCTCACGTGATTGGCGCGGTTTTACTCTAATATCTCGCGCGAATCCACGAGCCTTTCCACACGGGCTGCGTACTTCAATGTTCAACTGCAAGCAAACACATGTACCCTTCCAAAGTGATAACTATCCCAATTCCTGTAGGTATACTCACATTGAAAACACAAACCTCAAATTCACTTAGTGTGATGCAGGGAGAACATACATGTAGGCTGACAGTAATGTGTGTCATCACATGTACAAATATAAAAACAGTAAATTATATACATAATAATGATAATATTATTATGCAAACACATTTGAAATTTCAATTTACTTGACATTCTAAAGCTAAAGTCTATAGATTATTGGAGTCTCAATAAGTGATATGAGGAACTGTGATACTCTTCTGTGATTCTTAGAATACTGCTGCTATGACAGGGAGTCACTAAAGACTACTAGAATGGAATGTTGGACTGGAATGACCTTCGTCCCTGCATCCACCCTGGCCTACCTTGTGTATACATGTAGATAAGAGGTTGATGGGGTCCAGATAGTTGCCATGGAAATTGGTGAGAAGCTGAAAAAAGGAAGAGCATGTACATGACTTATCATTATACATGTACTAAGCTTACAGTTGTGCGTGTGTGCGTGCGTGTGTCTGTAAGTCCTGAAAGTATCACCGGAAGCAGTTTGACCTCTGTTCAAAAACTAGCTTTCTTTGCATCTCTGAGCTTTGACGTTACAGAAGCTGTCGATTGAATGAGCTAGCAACGGCACTAGGCTAGCATTAGAGCAAGCCATTGTGAAAGGGCGGTAGGCTAAAGTTAGATCGACATGTAAGGCTTACACTGCCGAGATTCGAGAGGCATGGTGACAGCGAAAGGGTAGTCTCATGTCCAGACCCCACCCTCTACGAGAAAAAGGGTCTGGTGAACTTGGGCAGAATCCTTGGGGCCTCCGCTGAGGAATTTCCACGCGCCAATCAGATTGCCGAATAGCTAGGCATGTGATAAAAATGCTCATTAAGAGCGTCCATTACATTCTACACCAATTAAACCACAGCGGGGAGTCTAAGGCAGCTATGGAGCTTATTCCAAGGCCGAACACCATAGTGAGGCTATCCGATTTGCGTATAACACTCCTGGAGACGACACTGAAGATGGGCTACGATCGACATTCAAAACCGAGCGTTAGCTAACCAATCTCTTCATTTGCGGGGATAACGCGTTTAATTGTCTACCTACTTGCGTGCACGGCTGTGGCAAGTCTCCCAGACTCTGTTATGTTTATGGGCACGATATTTGGCTCTAACCGATGCTCGAGTGTCTTGTGTCTCACTCACCAGTAAACCAATGCAAGTGACTGGTTAATTAGATTCCGAAGCGCATTCCCAATGACGCAATCCACAAGCGCGAGGCCCAAGGATTCTGCCAAAATACACCCAGACCCTTTTCCCTCCTTTGGAGGGTGGGGTCTGGGGACGAGACTAGTGAAAGGGAAGAAATCGGAAGTCGAGGTTGTCCATGGATGCTGTACGGGTGTAACTGATTCTATCTTAAACTTTTACTTTTGGTAGTCCTACAGCATCTTTGTGAGCGAAGCTGCAAGACGTACGGGTAACGAGCTTACTTGGCTAGCTAATTGAAAGGAGTGAGGGCAGTGCCCGGACGTGCACTACACATGCGTAATTAGAAAACTCATTGTAGAGTACATACCATCGTTGTGCACAGCAGCCTTTGGCAGTACAATATAGTCCAGTGTAGCATTACTCGGGCAGTTTTATCTGGATTTACCCGGTATATTGATCTAGCATGTGTTGTTTATTCATTGGCCTATACAGCTACAATCAAGGAGTGAGTGAGCAAAGCGAGCTCACTCCCTTGTTATGTATATAATAAAAAAACTATAAACTTGCTACACACTATTAGCTATGTGTTGGCAATACATTATCAACAGATTCTTCTCTACTTGCGCATATTTGTCAAGCTACAAGTGAGTGGTCCTGTTCACTATGGAACAACTTTAATACTCTACAGTCTACAATATGCGTGCACCTCTCCAGTATTAATGATTGTTCCTAAAGACATAATAACTGCCAGTTAACTCGGGTAATGAAAAATTGAAATGCTACAGAAAGTTCCTGTAACAGGGCACAAGCAAGTTTAGAACTTCGTTCAACAATTATAATTTACATGTACCTGTCATTTGGTACCCTGAGGCTGGTTGCGCTATCAGCGTAGGACCTGTAAATATTGTCGTGATTCCTGAAATACATGTATTGATTGAGCTATATTCCGTAGCCAGAGTAAGGGGGAGGCTTATTTGCACACAAAACATAGTAGTGTAAAAACTTTAGCTGAAAATCTGTAATAGGGCTTATACCTGAGGGTGGGCCTATTTGCGAATCACTACGGTACATGCATAAACAAAGATGGATATGGGTTGTTATGATAAAGCAAGTAAGCTACATGTGTAGGACCACCAAATCAGAAGACAATCTCCGTTATCAAGACAAACTGGCTACTTAAAATTTTACAAACATCATACTAACAAGCATTAAGTTCTGTTCACAAGAAGTTGTGTGCATGTAGCAACTATAATACGGATCTGATGTAACGTAAACCTTGTTTGCGCTCAACATGCGAGCATACATGTAGAAAGCGAAACGAGCAAGTGCACTGTTACTAACTTGCACTTTACTTGAGTAAAAGTGCATCGCAAGCATTCAGGCACATACATTCAAGTTGTAGACGGAACACTCAGCTTAATTTTGAGGGTGGAGTAATTGCTATTGAGAATGAGCCTCGAGCACGCTATCAGTATCTTTGTCGGAGTACAAGAACAAAACAAAGAAGACATGAAACGCTGAAGCATGCAGACGAGAGCGAAAGTGATCTGTGCATTTACCGTCGAGCAACTTGGACGATCTGGGAAATTATGAGTTGCTGACTCACAGTCCCCACTCACTTGCAATGTACTCATGGGACACTCCCATGCTAGTGCATGTACTAGTGTTACGAGCGAGGGCATGGTCACTCCCTCTCAAGTGACTCACGAGTTGAGAGTATTAAGTTGCATCAGATCTGTACTGTATAAACACTCCCTTAACTGTAAAATTTAACTGTGAAACGTGCAGTAGCGGTCAAAAAAGTTACTGTTTCCACCTCCATCTACCGTAATTCGCTAATTTTTTCGTTGTAAAAATATTTTCGTGCGCTCAAAATGCACGAAAATTATTTTCACGAATTTAATTATACAACGTAAAAATTTTCGAACGAATATTTAGAACGACCACGTGAAGCCGTGTAGTGTGGTGCGAAAGAAAGTCGAAAGCTAGCTACCAAGTTGTTGTCGAGTGTCTCTGAGCGCCGTGCCCATCATGTCCATTAGAAGGTACTTCAAGCCTCTCAACGGGGCTGCCCCATCCAAGGGGGTCCTTATCCGCCAGCATTTCATCGACGGCGATAGCCACAGCTAACCGCGAGGTAGAGAAGGTGACTGGGGAGTCAGCAAAGCAGACGAAGAAGAGAGGGTCCTACAAGAAGTAGGTGAACTTACCGATAAATATCTGTAGCTTTGTATTTCAGTAGTGCTATGCATGCAGCTACATGTACCATAGCTGTTGCTGTATACACTGTACACGTACATGTACGTTCATAATTTTGTGC
>NW_028146175.1:0-17484 GCF_977016875.1 Pavona decussata
TTTGAAATTACAAGGAGAAATTGGATGTTCAACACTCTTAGGCCCTAATGAGGCTGAATCGTGACTGATTGCAGTAAACTCACTGCAGATTCAGGCATTTTGACAACCAGAGGGTTAAATTTAATCCCAGCTGGCAAGTTGAATGTTTTAAGCTAGGCTGGGAGTTTGATTGAAACCGATCTAAAGCAAATCAAAAAATTCTGCACTGGGGATATATTTTAGAGTTGTTCAGCTTAAGTGTATCATGCAGCTGACAACAGAAGATTGATCTATTTTGAGAAAAGCAGACATTGATTGCAGTCTTGAACTGGGTCGAAATGTTCGACCCAGTCTCATATTGCCATCACGTCGTCGTCACCATCATTAATTTGGGTGTGTTTTCTTTTCTTTTTTTTTTTAAAATTTATTTTTCTGTTATTTGCAAAGCCATCTTCAATTTGTATTGCTCCAAAGTCTCAGTGTCACACTTATAAAAAGTCATTAATGAGAATCAGATTTGATGTTTTGCTTTGCTTGTGACTGTCTGCAGCCTGACAGATGTCAGCCTCTGACAAGGATTTATTTCTGTCAAGCCGTCAACTCAGCACTGACTGACTGGGGTGCATTCATGCCGCGAGAAGCAGGCCACCAGGGCTACGTGCCTTCTGGGTGAGATGGACCCACTGCTTGCATGATCAACTGGACTGGAAGGTTAGTTGAGTTCAGTAGTCAGTTTAAATAGTTTGAAAGTTCTTAATGAACTGCATTCATGAGTGTTTAGGGTTGATTATTATTATAATTATTAATAAGTTCTAAATTAATTGTTCCCACCAATGGAACCTCATGGCCATTTGAAGTCTCGAATACATATATGTCCACTGATAAATTGAATCAAAGAACCAATTCTCCTCTCTTAATTGCCCCCACACTGTGGTTAGGGAGTGTTGGTTGTTTAAAAGATCAGAAAAAAAATCCACCTTGGCTGATAAAAAATCTTAATTCTCATGACCTGGGGGGTTGAATAGTCTTTGAAATTACAAGGAGAAATTGGATGTTCAACACTCTTAGGCCCTAATGAGGCTGAATCGTGACTGATTGCAGTAAACTCACTGCAGATTCAGGCATTTTGACAACCAGAGGGTTAAATTTAATCCCAGCTGGCAAGTTGAATGTTTTAAGCTAGGCTGGGAGTTTGATTGAACCGATCTAAAGCAAATCAAAAAATTCTGCACTGGGGATATATTTTAGAGTTGTTCAGCTTAAGTGTATCATGCAGCTGACAACAGAAGATTGATCTATTTTGAGAAAAGCAGACATTGATTGCAGTCTTGAACTGGGTCGAAATGTTCGACCCAGTCTCATATTGCCATCACGTCGTCGTCACCATCATTAATTTGGGTGTGTTTTCTTTTCTTTTTTTTTTTAAAATTTATTTTTCTGTTATTTGCAAAGCCATCTTCAATTTGTATTGCTCCAAAGTCTCAGTGTCACACTTATAAAAAGTCATTAATGAGAATCAGATTTGATGTTTTGCTTTGCCTTGTGACTGTCTGCAGCCTGACAGATGTCAGCCTCTGACAAGGATTTATTTCTGTCAAGCCGTCAACTCAGCACTGACTGACTGGGGTGCATTCATGCCGCGAGAAGCAGGCCACCAGGGCTACGTGCCTTCTGGGTGAGATGGACCCACTGCTTGCATGATCAACTGGACTGGAAGGTTAGTTGAGTTCAGTAGTCAGTTTAAATAGTTTGAAAGTTCTTAATGAACTGCATTCATGAGTGTTAGGGTTGATTATTATTATAATTATTAATAAGTTCTAAATTAATTGTTCCCACCAATGGAACCTCATGGCCATTTGAAGTCTCGAATACATATATGTCCACTGATAAATTGAATCAAAGAACCAATTCTCCTCTCTTAATTGCCCCCACACTGTGGTTAGGGAGTGTTGGTTGTTTAAAAGATCAGAAAAAAAATCCACCTTGGCTGATAAAAATCTTAATTCTCATGACCTGGGGGGTTGAATAGTCTTTGAAATTACAAGGAGAAATTGGATGTTCAACACTCTTAGGCCCTAATGAGGCTGAATCGTGACTGATTGCAGTAAACTCACTGCAGATTCAGGCATTTTGACAACCAGAGGGTTAAATTTAATCCCAGCTGGCAAGTTGAATGTTTTAAGCTAGGCTGGGAGTTTGATTGAAACCGATCTAAAGCAAATCAAAAAATTCTGCACTGGGGATATATTTTAGAGTTGTTCAGCTTAAGTGTATCATGCAGCTGACAACAGAAGATTGATCTATTTTGAGAAAAGCAGACATTGATTGCAGTCTTGAACTGGGTCGAAATGTTCGACCCAGTCTCATATTGCCATCACGTCGTCGTCACCATCATTAATTTGGGTGTGTTTTCTTTTCTTTTTTTTTTTAAAATTTATTTTTCTGTTATTTGCAAAGCCATCTTCAATTTGTATTGCTCCAAAGTCTCAGTGTCACACTTATAAAAAGTCATTAATGAGAATCAGATTTGATGTTTTGCTTTGCTTGTGACTGTCTGCAGCCTGACAGATGTCAGCCTCTGACAAGGATTTATTTCTGTCAAGCCGTCAACTCAGCACTGACTGACTGGGGTGCATTCATGCCGCGAGAAGCAGGCCACCAGGGCTACGTGCCTTCTGGGTGAGATGGACCCACTGCTTGCATGATCAACTGGACTGGAAGGTTAGTTGAGTTCAGTAGTCAGTTTAAATAGTTTGAAAGTTCTTAATGAACTGCATTCATGAGTGTTAGGGTTGATTATTATTATAATTATTAATAAGTTCTAAATTAATTGTTCCCACCAATGGAACCTCATGGCCATTTGAAGTCTCGAATACATATATGTCCACTGATAAATTGAATCAAAGAACCAATTCTCCTCTCTTAATTGCCCCCACACTGTGGTTAGGGAGTGTTGGTTGTTTAAAAGATCAGAAAAAAAATCCACCTTGGCTGATAAAAATCTTAATTCTCATGACCTGGGGGGTTGAATAGTCTTTGAAATTACAAGGAGAAATTGGATGTTCAACACTCTTAGGCCCTAATGAGGCTGAATCGTGACTGATTGCAGTAAACTCACTGCAGATTCAGGCATTTTGACAACCAGAGGGTTAAATTTAATCCCAGCTGGCAAGTTGAATGTTTTAAGCTAGGCTGGGAGTTTGATTGAAACCGATCTAAAGCAAATCAAAAAATTCTGCACTGGGGATATATTTTAGAGTTGTTCAGCTTAAGTGTATCATGCAGCTGACAACAGAAGATTGATCTATTTTGAGAAAAGCAGACATTGATTGCAGTCTTGAACTGGGTCGAAATGTTCGACCCAGTCTCATATTGCCATCACGTCGTCGTCACCATCATTAATTTGGGTGTGTTTTCTTTTCTTTTTTTTTTTAAAATTTATTTTTCTGTTATTTGCAAAGCCATCTTCAATTTGTATTGCTCCAAAGTCTCAGTGTCACACTTATAAAAAGTCATTAATGAGAATCAGATTTGATGTTTTGCTTTGCTTGTGACTGTCTGCAGCCTGACAGATGTCAGCCTCTGACAAGGATTTATTTCTGTCAAGCCGTCAACTCAGCACTGACTGACTGGGGTGCATTCATGCCGCGAGAAGCAGGCCACCAGGGCTACGTGCCTTCTGGGTGAGATGGACCCACTGCTTGCATGATCAACTGGACTGGAAGGTTAGTTGAGTTCAGTAGTCAGTTTAAATAGTTTGAAAGTTCTTAATGAACTGCATTCATGAGTGTTAGGGTTGATTATTATTATAATTATTAATAAGTTCTAAATTAATTGTTCCCACCAATGGAACCTCATGGCCATTTGAAGTCTCGAATACATATATGTCCACTGATAAATTGAATCAAAGAACCAATTCTCCTCTCTTAATTGCCCCCACACTGTGGTTAGGGAGTGTTGGTTGTTTAAAAGATCAGAAAAAAAATCCACCTTGGCTGATAAAAATCTTAATTCTCATGACCTGGGGGGTTGAATAGTCTTTGAAATTACAAGGAGAAATTGGATGTTCAACACTCTTAGGCCCTAATGAGGCTGAATCGTGACTGATTGCAGTAAACTCACTGCAGATTCAGGCATTTTGACAACCAGAGGGTTAAATTTAATCCCAGCTGGCAAGTTGAATGTTTTAAGCTAGGCTGGGAGTTTGATTGAAACCGATCTAAAGCAAATCAAAAAATTCTGCACTGGGGATATATTTTAGAGTTGTTCAGCTTAAGTGTATCATGCAGCTGACAACAGAAGATTGATCTATTTTGAGAAAAGCAGACATTGATTGCAGTCTTGAACTGGGTCGAAATGTTCGACCCAGTCTCATATTGCCATCACGTCGTCGTCACCATCATTAATTTGGGTGTGTTTTCTTTTCTTTTTTTTTTTAAAATTTATTTTTCTGTTATTTGCAAAGCCATCTTCAATTTGTATTGCTCCAAAGTCTCAGTGTCACACTTATAAAAAGTCATTAATGAGAATCAGATTTGATGTTTTGCTTTGCTTGTGACTGTCTGCAGCCTGACAGATGTCAGCCTCTGACAAGGATTTATTTCTGTCAAGCCGTCAACTCAGCACTGACTGACTGGGGTGCATTCATGCCGCGAGAAGCAGGCCACCAGGGCTACGTGCCTTCTGGGTGAGATGGACCCACTGCTTGCATGATCAACTGGACTGGAAGGTTAGTTGAGTTCAGTAGTCAGTTTAAATAGTTTGAAAGTTCTTAATGAACTGCATTCATGAGTGTTAGGGTTGATTATTATTATAATTATTAATAAGTTCTAAATTAATTGTTCCCACCAATGGAACCTCATGGCCATTTGAAGTCTCGAATACATATATGTCCACTGATAAATTGAATCAAAGAACCAATTCTCCTCTCTTAATTGCCCCCACACTGTGGTTAGGGAGTGTTGGTTGTTTAAAAGATCAGAAAAAAAATCCACCTTGGCTGATAAAAATCTTAATTCTCATGACCTGGGGGGTTGAATAGTCTTTGAAATTACAAGGAGAAATTGGATGTTCAACACTCTTAGGCCCTAATGAGGCTGAATCGTGACTGATTGCAGTAAACTCACTGCAGATTCAGGCATTTTGACAACCAGAGGGTTAAATTTAATCCCAGCTGGCAAGTTGAATGTTTTAAGCTAGGCTGGGAGTTTGATTGAAACCGATCTAAAGCAAATCAAAAAATTCTGCACTGGGGATATATTTTAGAGTTGTTCAGCTTAAGTGTATCATGCAGCTGACAACAGAAGATTGATCTATTTTGAGAAAAGCAGACATTGATTGCAGTCTTGAACTGGGTCGAAATGTTCGACCCAGTCTCATATTGCCATCACGTCGTCGTCACCATCATTAATTTGGGTGTGTTTTCTTTTCTTTTTTTTTTAAAATTTATTTTTCTGTTATTTGCAAAGCCATCTTCAATTTGTATTGCTCCAAAGTCTCAGTGTCACACTTATAAAAAGTCATTAATGAGAATCAGATTTGATGTTTTGCTTTGCTTGTGACTGTCTGCAGCCTGACAGATGTCAGCCTCTGACAAGGATTTATTTCTGTCAAGCCGTCAACTCAGCACTGACTGACTGGGGTGCATTCATGCCGCGAGAAGCAGGCCACCAGGGCTACGTGCCTTCTGGGTGAGATGGACCCACTGCTTGCATGATCAACTGGACTGGAAGGTTAGTTGAGTTCAGTAGTCAGTTTAAATAGTTTGAAAGTTCTTAATGAACTGCATTCATGAGTGTTAGGGTTGATTATTATTATAATTATTAATAAGTTCTAAATTAATTGTTCCCACCAATGGAACCTCATGGCCATTTGAAGTCTCGAATACATATATGTCCACTGATAAATTGAATCAAAGAACCAATTCTCCTCTCTTAATTGCCCCCACACTGTGGTTAGGGAGTGTTGGTTGTTTAAAAGATCAGAAAAAAAATCCACCTTGGCTGATAAAAATCTTAATTCTCATGACCTGGGGGGTTGAATAGTCTTTGAAATTACAAGGAGAAATTGGATGTTCAACACTCTTAGGCCCTAATGAGGCTGAATCGTGACTGATTGCAGTAAACTCACTGCAGATTCAGGCATTTTGACAACCAGAGGGTTAAATTTAATCCCAGCTGGCAAGTTGAATGTTTTAAGCTAGGCTGGGAGTTTGATTGAAACCGATCTAAAGCAAATCAAAAAATTCTGCACTGGGGATATATTTTAGAGTTGTTCAGCTTAAGTGTATCATGCAGCTGACAACAGAAGATTGATCTATTTTGAGAAAAGCAGACATTGATTGCAGTCTTGAACTGGGTCGAAATGTTCGACCCAGTCTCATATTGCCATCACGTCGTCGTCACCATCATTAATTTGGGTGTGTTTTCTTTTCTTTTTTTTTTTAAAATTTATTTTTCTGTTATTTGCAAAGCCATCTTCAATTTGTATTGCTCCAAAGTCTCAGTGTCACACTTATAAAAAGTCATTAATGAGAATCAGATTTGATGTTTTGCTTTGCTTGTGACTGTCTGCAGCCTGACAGATGTCAGCCTCTGACAAGGATTTATTTCTGTCAAGCCGTCAACTCAGCACTGACTGACTGGGGTGCATTCATGCCGCGAGAAGCAGGCCACCAGGGCTACGTGCCTTCTGGGTGAGATGGACCCACTGCTTGCATGATCAACTGGACTGGAAGGTTAGTTGAGTTCAGTAGTCAGTTTAAATAGTTTGAAAGTTCTTAATGAACTGCATTCATGAGTGTTAGGGTTGATTATTATTATAATTATTAATAAGTTCTAAATTAATTGTTCCCACCAATGGAACCTCATGGCCATTTGAAGTCTCGAATACATATATGTCCACTGATAAATTGAATCAAAGAACCAATTCTCCTCTCTTAATTGCCCCCACACTGTGGTTAGGGAGTGTTGGTTGTTTAAAAGATCAGAAAAAAAATCCACCTTGGCTGATAAAAATCTTAATTCTCATGACCTGGGGGGTTGAATAGTCTTTGAAATTACAAGGAGAAATTGGATGTTCAACACTCTTAGGCCCTAATGAGGCTGAATCGTGACTGATTGCAGTAAACTCACTGCAGATTCAGGCATTTTGACAACCAGAGGGTTAAATTTAATCCCAGCTGGCAAGTTGAATGTTTTAAGCTAGGCTGGGAGTTTGATTGAAACCGATCTAAAGCAAATCAAAAAATTCTGCACTGGGGATATATTTTAGAGTTGTTCAGCTTAAGTGTATCATGCAGCTGACAACAGAAGATTGATCTATTTTGAGAAAAGCAGACATTGATTGCAGTCTTGAACTGGGTCGAAATGTTCGACCCAGTCTCATATTGCCATCACGTCGTCGTCACCATCTTTAATTTGGGTGTGTTTTCTTTTCTTTTTTTTTTTAAAATTTATTTTTCTGTTATTTGCAAAGCCATCTTCAATTTGTATTGCTCCAAAGTCTCAGTGTCACACTTATAAAAAGTCATTAATGAGAATCAGATTTGATGTTTTGCTTTGCTTGTGACTGTCTGCAGCCTGACAGATGTCAGCCTCTGACAAGGATTTATTTCTGTCAAGCCGTCAACTCAGCACTGACTGACTGGGGTGCATTCATGCCGCGAGAAGCAGGCCACCAGGGCTACGTGCCTTCTGGGTGAGATGGACCCACTGCTTGCATGATCAACTGGACTGGAAGGTTAGTTGAGTTCAGTAGTCAGTTTAAATAGTTTGAAAGTTCTTAATGAACTGCATTCATGAGTGTTAGGGTTGATTATTATTATAATTATTAATAAGTTCTAAATTAATTGTTCCCACCAATGGAACCTCATGGCCATTTGAAGTCTCGAATACATATATGTCCACTGATAAATTGAATCAAAGAACCAATTCTCCTCTCTTAATTGCCCCCACACTGTGGTTAGGGAGTGTTGGTTGTTTAAAAGATCAGAAAAAAAATCCACCTTGGCTGATAAAAATCTTAATTCTCATGACCTGGGGGGTTGAATAGTCTTTGAAATTACAAGGAGAAATTGGATGTTCAACACTCTTAGGCCCTAATGAGGCTGAATCGTGACTGATTGCAGTAAACTCACTGCAGATTCAGGCATTTTGACAACCAGAGGGTTAAATTTAATCCCAGCTGGCAAGTTGAATGTTTTAAGCTAGGCTGGGAGTTTGATTGAAACCGATCTAAAGCAAATCAAAAAATTCTGCACTGGGGATATATTTTAGAGTTGTTCAGCTTAAGTGTATCATGCAGCTGACAACAGAAGATTGATCTATTTTGAGAAAAGCAGACATTGATTGCAGTCTTGAACTGGGTCGAAATGTTCGACCCAGTCTCATATTGCCATCACGTCGTCGTCACCATCATTAATTTGGGTGTGTTTTCTTTTCTTTTTTTTTTTAAAATTTATTTTTCTGTTATTTGCAAAGCCATCTTCAATTTGTATTGCTCCAAAGTCTCAGTGTCACACTTATAAAAAGTCATTAATGAGAATCAGATTTGATGTTTTGCTTTGCTTGTGACTGTCTGCAGCCTGACAGATGTCAGCCTCTGACAAGGATTTATTTCTGTCAAGCCGTCAACTCAGCACTGACTGACTGGGGTGCATTCATGCCGCGAGAAGCAGGCCACCAGGGCTACGTGCCTTCTGGGTGAGATGGACCCACTGCTTGCATGATCAACTGGACTGGAAGGTTAGTTGAGTTCAGTAGTCAGTTTAAATAGTTTGAAAGTTCTTAATGAACTGCATTCATGAGTGTTAGGGTTGATTATTATTATAATTATTAATAAGTTCTAAATTAATTGTTCCCACCAATGGAACCTCATGGCCATTTGAAGTCTCGAATACATATATGTCCACTGATAAATTGAATCAAAGAACCAATTCTCCTCTCTTAATTGCCCCCACACTGTGGTTAGGGAGTGTTGGTTGTTTAAAAGATCAGAAAAAAAATCCACCTTGGCTGATAAAAATCTTAATTCTCATGACCTGGGGGGTTGAATAGTCTTTGAAATTACAAGGAGAAATTGGATGTTCAACACTCTTAGGCCCTAATGAGGCTGAATCGTGACTGATTGCAGTAAACTCACTGCAGATTCAGGCATTTTGACAACCAGAGGGTTAAATTTAATCCCAGCTGGCAAGTTGAATGTTTTAAGCTAGGCTGGGAGTTTGATTGAAACCGATCTAAAGCAAATCAAAAAATTCTGCACTGGGGATATATTTTAGAGTTGTTCAGCTTAAGTGTATCATGCAGCTGACAACAGAAGATTGATCTATTTTGAGAAAAGCAGACATTGATTGCAGTCTTGAACTGGGTCGAAATGTTCGACCCAGTCTCATATTGCCATCACGTCGTCGTCACCATCATTAATTTGGGTGTGTTTTCTTTTCTTTTTTTTTTTAAAATTTATTTTTCTGTTATTTGCAAAGCCATCTTCAATTTGTATTGCTCCAAAGTCTCAGTGTCACACTTATAAAAAGTCATTAATGAGAATCAGATTTGATGTTTTGCTTTGCTTGTGACTGTCTGCAGCCTGACAGATGTCAGCCTCTGACAAGGATTTATTTCTGTCAAGCCGTCAACTCAGCACTGACTGACTGGGGTGCATTCATGCCGCGAGAAGCAGGCCACCAGGGCTACGTGCCTTCTGGGTGAGATGGACCCACTGCTTGCATGATCAACTGGACTGGAAGGTTAGTTGAGTTCAGTAGTCAGTTTAAATAGTTTGAAAGTTCTTAATGAACTGCATTCATGAGTGTTAGGGTTGATTATTATTATAATTATTAATAAGTTCTAAATTAATTGTTCCCACCAATGGAACCTCATGGCCATTTGAAGTCTCGAATACATATATGTCCACTGATAAATTGAATCAAAGAACCAATTCTCCTCTCTTAATTGCCCCCACACTGTGGTTAGGGAGTGTTGGTTGTTTAAAAGATCAGAAAAAAAATCCACCTTGGCTGATAAAAATCTTAATTCTCATGACCTGGGGGGTTGAATAGTCTTTGAAATTACAAGGAGAAATTGGATGTTCAACACTCTTAGGCCCTAATGAGGCTGAATCGTGACTGATTGCAGTAAACTCACTGCAGATTCAGGCATTTTGACAACCAGAGGGTTAAATTTAATCCCAGCTGGCAAGTTGAATGTTTTAAGCTAGGCTGGGAGTTTGATTGAAACCGATCTAAAGCAAATCAAAAAATTCTGCACTGGGGATATATTTTAGAGTTGTTCAGCTTAAGTGTATCATGCAGCTGACAACAGAAGATTGATCTATTTTGAGAAAAGCAGACATTGATTGCAGTCTTGAACTGGGTCGAAATGTTCGACCCAGTCTCATATTGCCATCACGTCGTCGTCACCATCATTAATTTGGGTGTGTTTTCTTTTCTTTTTTTTTTTAAAATTTATTTTTCTGTTATTTGCAAAGCCATCTTCAATTTGTATTGCTCCAAAGTCTCAGTGTCACACTTATAAAAAGTCATTAATGAGAATCAGATTTGATGTTTTGCTTTGCTTGACTGTCTGCAGCCTGACAGATGTCAGCCTCTGACAAGGATTTATTTCTGTCAAGCCGTCAACTCAGCACTGACTGACTGGGGTGCATTCATGCCGCGAGAAGCAGGCCACCAGGGCTACGTGCCTTCTGGGTGAGATGGACCCACTGCTTGCATGATCAACTGGACTGGAAGGTTAGTTGAGTTCAGTAGTCAGTTTAAATAGTTTGAAAGTTCTTAATGAACTGCATTCATGAGTGTTAGGGTTGATTATTATTATAATTATTAATAAGTTCTAAATTAATTGTTCCCACCAATGGAACCTCATGGCCATTTGAAGTCTCGAATACATATATGTCCACTGATAAATTGAATCAAAGAACCAATTCTCCTCTCTTAATTGCCCCCACACTGTGGTTAGGGAGTGTTGGTTGTTTAAAAGATCAGAAAAAAAATCCACCTTGGCTGATAAAAATCTTAATTCTCATGACCTGGGGGGTTGAATAGTCTTTGAAATTACAAGGAGAAATTGGATGTTCAACACTCTTAGGCCCTAATGAGGCTGAATCGTGACTGATTGCAGTAAACTCACTGCAGATTCAGGCATTTTGACAACCAGAGGGTTAAATTTAATCCCAGCTGGCAAGTTGAATGTTTTAAGCTAGGCTGGGAGTTTGATTGAAACCGATCTAAAGCAAATCAAAAAATTCTGCACTGGGGATATATTTTAGAGTTGTTCAGCTTAAGTGTATCATGCAGCTGACAACAGAAGATTGATCTATTTTGAGAAAAGCAGACATTGATTGCAGTCTTGAACTGGGTCGAAATGTTCGACCCAGTCTCATATTGCCATCACGTCGTCGTCACCATCATTAATTTGGGTGTGTTTTCTTTTCTTTTTTTTTTTAAAATTTATTTTTCTGTTATTTGCAAAGCCATCTTCAATTTGTATTGCTCCAAAGTCTCAGTGTCACACTTATAAAAAGTCATTAATGAGAATCAGATTTGATGTTTTGCTTTGCTTGTGACTGTCTGCAGCCTGACAGATGTCAGCCTCTGACAAGGATTTATTTCTGTCAAGCCGTCAACTCAGCACTGACTGACTGGGGTGCATTCATGCCGCGAGAAGCAGGCCACCAGGGCTACGTGCCTTCTGGGTGAGATGGACCCACTGCTTGCATGATCAACTGGACTGGAAGGTTAGTTGAGTTCAGTAGTCAGTTTAAATAGTTTGAAAGTTCTTAATGAACTGCATTCATGAGTGTTAGGGTTGATTATTATTATAATTATTAATAAGTTCTAAATTAATTGTTCCCACCAATGGAACCTCATGGCCATTTGAAGTCTCGAATACATATATGTCCACTGATAAATTGAATCAAAGAACCAATTCTCCTCTCTTAATTGCCCCCACACTGTGGTTAGGGAGTGTTGGTTGTTTAAAAGATCAGAAAAAAAATCCACCTTGGCTGATAAAAATCTTAATTCTCATGACCTGGGGGGTTGAATAGTCTTTGAAATTACAAGGAGAAATTGGATGTTCAACACTCTTAGGCCCTAATGAGGCTGAATCGTGACTGATTGCAGTAAACTCACTGCAGATTCAGGCATTTTGACAACCAGAGGGTTAAATTTAATCCCAGCTGGCAAGTTGAATGTTTTAAGCTAGGCTGGGAGTTTGATTGAAACCGATCTAAAGCAAATCAAAAAATTCTGCACTGGGGATATATTTTAGAGTTGTTCAGCTTAAGTGTATCATGCAGCTGACAACAGAAGATTGATCTATTTTGAGAAAAGCAGACATTGATTGCAGTCTTGAACTGGGTCGAAATGTTCGACCCAGTCTCATATTGCCATCACGTCGTCGTCACCATCATTAATTTGGGTGTGTTTTCTTTTCTTTTTTTTTTTAAAATTTATTTTTCTGTTATTTGCAAAGCCATCTTCAATTTGTATTGCTCCAAAGTCTCAGTGTCACACTTATAAAAAGTCATTAATGAGAATCAGATTTGATGTTTTGCTTTGCTTGTGACTGTCTGCAGCCTGACAGATGTCAGCCTCTGACAAGGATTTATTTCTGTCAAGCCGTCAACTCAGCACTGACTGACTGGGGTGCATTCATGCCGCGAGAAGCAGGCCACCAGGGCTACGTGCCTTCTGGGTGAGATGGACCCACTGCTTGCATGATCAACTGGACTGGAAGGTTAGTTGAGTTCAGTAGTCAGTTTAAATAGTTTGAAAGTTCTTAATGAACTGCATTCATGAGTGTTAGGGTTGATTATTATTATAATTATTAATAAGTTCTAAATTAATTGTTCCCACCAATGGAACCTCATGGCCATTTGAAGTCTCGAATACATATATGTCCACTGATAAATTGAATCAAAGAACCAATTCTCCTCTCTTAATTGCCCCCACACTGTGGTTAGGGAGTGTTGGTTGTTTAAAAGATCAGAAAAAAAATCCACCTTGGCTGATAAAAATCTTAATTCTCATGACCTGGGGGGTTGAATAGTCTTTGAAATTACAAGGAGAAATTGGATGTTCAACACTCTTAGGCCCTAATGAGGCTGAATCGTGACTGATTGCAGTAAACTCACTGCAGATTCAGGCATTTTGACAACCAGAGGGTTAAATTTAATCCCAGCTGGCAAGTTGAATGTTTTAAGCTAGGCTGGGAGTTTGATTGAAACCGATCTAAAGCAAATCAAAAAATTCTGCACTGGGGATATATTTTAGAGTTGTTCAGCTTAAGTGTATCATGCAGCTGACAACAGAAGATTGATCTATTTTGAGAAAAGCAGACATTGATTGCAGTCTTGAACTGGGTCGAAATGTTCGACCCAGTCTCATATTGCCATCACGTCGTCGTCACCATCATTAATTTGGGTGTGTTTTCTTTTCTTTTTTTTTTTAAAATTTATTTTTCTGTTATTTGCAAAGCCATCTTCAATTTGTATTGCTCCAAAGTCTCAGTGTCACACTTATAAAAAGTCATTAATGAGAATCAGATTTGATGTTTTGCTTTGCTTGTGACTGTCTGCAGCCTGACAGATGTCAGCCTCTGACAAGGATTTATTTCTGTCAAGCCGTCAACTCAGCACTGACTGACTGGGGTGCATTCATGCCGCGAGAAGCAGGCCACCAGGGCTACGTGCCTTCTGGGTGAGATGGACCCACTGCTTGCATGATCAACTGGACTGGAAGGTTAGTTGAGTTCAGTAGTCAGTTTAAATAGTTTGAAAGTTCTTAATGAACTGCATTCATGAGTGTTAGGGTTGATTATTATTATAATTATTAATAAGTTCTAAATTAATTGTTCCCACCAATGGAACCTCATGGCCATTTGAAGTCTCGAATACATATATGTCCACTGATAAATTGAATCAAAGAACCAATTCTCCTCTCTTAATTGCCCCCACACTGTGGTTAGGGAGTGTTGGTTGTTTAAAAGATCAGAAAAAAAATCCACCTTGGCTGATAAAAATCTTAATTCTCATGACCTGGGGGGTTGAATAGTCTTTGAAATTACAAGGAGAAATTGGATGTTCAACACTCTTAGGCCCTAATGAGGCTGAATCGTGACTGATTGCAGTAAACTCACTGCAGATTCAGGCATTTTGACAACCAGAGGGTTAAATTTAATCCCAGCTGGCAAGTTGAATGTTTTAAGCTAGGCTGGGAGTTTGATTGAAACCGATCTAAAGCAAATCAAAAAATTCTGCACTGGGGATATATTTTAGAGTTGTTCAGCTTAAGTGTATCATGCAGCTGACAACAGAAGATTGATCTATTTTGAGAAAAGCAGACATTGATTGCAGTCTTGAACTGGGTCGAAATGTTCGACCCAGTCTCATATTGCCATCACGTCGTCGTCACCATCATTAATTTGGGTGTGTTTTCTTTTCTTTTTTTTTTTAAAATTTATTTTTCTGTTATTTGCAAAGCCATCTTCAATTTGTATTGCTCCAAAGTCTCAGTGTCACACTTATAAAAAGTCATTAATGAGAATCAGATTTGATGTTTTGCTTTGCTTGTGACTGTCTGCAGCCTGACAGATGTCAGCCTCTGACAAGGATTTATTTCTGTCAAGCCGTCAACTCAGCACTGACTGACTGGGGTGCATTCATGCCGCGAGAAGCAGGCCACCAGGGCTACGTGCCTTCTGGGTGAGATGGACCCACTGCTTGCATGATCAACTGGACTGGAAGGTTAGTTGAGTTCAGTAGTCAGTTTAAATAGTTTGAAAGTTCTTAATGAACTGCATTCATGAGTGTTAGGGTTGATTATTATTATAATTATTAATAAGTTCTAAATTAATTGTTCCCACCAATGGAACCTCATGGCCATTTGAAGTCTCGAATACATATATGTCCACTGATAAATTGAATCAAAGAACCAATTCTCCTCTCTTAATTGCCCCCACACTGTGGTTAGGGAGTGTTGGTTGTTTAAAAGATCAGAAAAAAAATCCACCTTGGCTGATAAAAATCTTAATTCTCATGACCTGGGGGGTTGAATAGTCTTTGAAATTACAAGGAGAAATTGGATGTTCAACACTCTTAGGCCCTAATGAGGCTGAATCGTGACTGATTGCAGTAAACTCACTGCAGATTCAGGCATTTTGACAACCAGAGGGTTAAATTTAATCCCAGCTGGCAAGTTGAATGTTTTAAGCTAGGCTGGGAGTTTGATTGAAACCGATCTAAAGCAAATCAAAAAATTCTGCACTGGGGATATATTTTAGAGTTGTTCAGCTTAAGTGTATCATGCAGCTGACAACAGAAGATTGATCTATTTTGAGAAAAGCAGACATTGATTGCAGTCTTGAACTGGGTCGAAATGTTCGACCCAGTCTCATATTGCCATCACGTCGTCGTCACCATCATTAATTTGGGTGTGTTTTCTTTTCTTTTTTTTTTTAAAATTTATTTTTCTGTTATTTGCAAAGCCATCTTCAATTTGTATTGCTCCAAAGTCTCAGTGTCACACTTATAAAAAGTCATTAATGAGAATCAGATTTGATGTTTTGCTTTGCTTGTGACTGTCTGCAGCCTGACAGATGTCAGCCTCTGACAAGGATTTATTTCTGTCAAGCCGTCAACTCAGCACTGACTGACTGGGGTGCATTCATGCCGCGAGAAGCAGGCCACCAGGGCTACGTGCCTTCTGGGTGAGATGGACCCACTGCTTGCATGATCAACTGGACTGGAAGGTTAGTTGAGTTCAGTAGTCAGTTTAAATAGTTTGAAAGTTCTTAATGAACTGCATTCATGAGTGTTAGGGTTGATTATTATTATAATTATTAATAAGTTCTAAATTAATTGTTCCCACCAATGGAACCTCATGGCCATTTGAAGTCTCGAATACATATATGTCCACTGATAAATTGAATCAAAGAACCAATTCTCCTCTCTTAATTGCCCCCACACTGTGGTTAGGGAGTGTTGGTTGTTTAAAAGATCAGAAAAAAAATCCACCTTGGCTGATAAAAATCTTAATTCTCATGACCTGGGGGGTTGAATAGTCTTTGAAATTACAAGGAGAAATTGGATGTTCAACACTCTTAGGCCCTAATGAGGCTGAATCGTGACTGATTGCAGTAAACTCACTGCAGATTCAGGCATTTTGACAACCAGAGGGTTAAATTTAATCCCAGCTGGCAAGTTGAATGTTTTAAGCTAGGCTGGGAGTTTGATTGAAACCGATCTAAAGCAAATCAAAAAATTCTGCACTGGGGATATATTTTAGAGTTGTTCAGCTTAAGTGTATCATGCAGCTGACAACAGAAGATTGATCTATTTTGAGAAAAGCAGACATTGATTGCAGTCTTGAACTGGGTCGAAATGTTCGACCCAGTCTCATATTGCCATCACGTCGTCGTCACCATCATTAATTTGGGTGTGTTTTCTTTTCTTTTTTTTTTTAAAATTTATTTTTCTGTTATTTGCAAAGCCATCTTCAATTTGTATTGCTCCAAAGTCTCAGTGTCACACTTATAAAAAGTCATTAATGAGAATCAGATTTGATGTTTTGCTTTGCTTGTGACTGTCTGCAGCCTGACAGATGTCAGCCTCTGACAAGGATTTATTTCTGTCAAGCCGTCAACTCAGCACTGACTGACTGGGGTGCATTCATGCCGCGAGAAGCAGGCCACCAGGGCTACGTGCCTTCTGGGTGAGATGGACCCACTGCTTGCATGATCAACTGGACTGGAAGGTTAGTTGAGTTCAGTAGTCAGTTTAAATAGTTTGAAAGTTCTTAATGAACTGCATTCATGAGTGTTAGGGTTGATTATTATTATAATTATTAATAAGTTCTAAATTAATTGTTCCCACCAATGGAACCTCATGGCCATTTGAAGTCTCGAATACATATATGTCCACTGATAAATTGAATCAAAGAACCAATTCTCCTCTCTTAATTGCCCCCACACTGTGGTTAGGGAGTGTTGGTTGTTTAAAAGATCAGAAAAAAAATCCACCTTGGCTGATAAAAATCTTAATTCTCATGACCTGGGGGGTTGAATAGTCTTTGAAATTACAAGGAGAAATTGGATGTTCAACACTCTTAGGCCCTAATGAGGCTGAATCGTGACTGATTGCAGTAAACTCACTGCAGATTCAGGCATTTTGACAACCAGAGGGTTAAATTTAATCCCAGCTGGCAAGTTGAATGTTTTAAGCTAGGCTGGGAGTTTGATTGAAACCGATCTAAAGCAAATCAAAAAATTCTGCACTGGGGATATATTTTAGAGTTGTTCAGCTTAAGTGTATCATGCAGCTGACAACAGAAGATTGATCTATTTTGAGAAAAGCAGACATTGATTGCAGTCTTGAACTGGGTCGAAATGTTCGACCCAGTCTCATATTGCCATCACGTCGTCGTCACCATCATTAATTTGGGTGTGTTTTCTTTTCTTTTTTTTTTTAAAATTTATTTTTCTGTTA
>NW_028146176.1:0-2500 GCF_977016875.1 Pavona decussata
AGGACCTCGACTTCGAAAATTCTGTGGTGTGGGGAGGTCTTTTGACCTACCAAAAAAATTGGTGGTGTGAGGAGGACCTCTGACTTAGAATTAGGGTTTGAAATGGGGTTAGGGTTAGGGTTAGGGTAAGTGTTAGGGTTAGGAAAAAGGTTTAAATGATATTTGGAGAGGTTTTTCGGGTGTTTAGAGGCTATTTATGCTATGTAACGAGTATTTGCTTATATACTTGCTTATATACTTAGGTCAACAATTTATAGCAAAAATGTGTTCCAGCCAAGTTCTTTTAGACGCTCTTTCGAATGGCAACATTCCCGATTGAAAATGGCGACCTACCAAAATCCGCACTTTGCTTCCCCGTCCATATAGAGGTGAGTATTTGACTTTGCTTCCGTCAGAGTCAAGGAAACACATTGAAAATGGAATCAGCATACAAGAAAACCTAGTTTGGGATAGGTTTTGTGCCTTCCGTGGTATTATAACCATAGAACTGCTCCTGAGGGGGGTAGGGTAGGCCCACCAAAAAGTGCACTTCTGGTTAGGTCGCTAATTTCTAAAATAAATGTGTCCCAACCAAGTTTTTTTGGACGCTCTTTCGAATGGCAACATTCCTGATTGAAAATGCCGACCTACCAAAATCCGCACTTTGCTTCCCCGTCCATATAGGGGTGAGTATTTGGCTTTGCTTTCGTCAGAGTCAAGGAAACACATTGAAAATGGAATCAGCATACAAGAAAACCTAGTTTGGGATAGGTTTTGTGCCTTCCGTGGTATTATAACCATAGAACTGCTCCTGAGGGGGGTAGGGTAGGCCCACCAAAAAGTGCACTTCTGGTTAGGTCGCTAATTTCTAAAATAAATGTGTCCCAACCAAGTTTTTTTGGACGCTCTTTCGAATGGCAACATTCCTGATTGAAAATGCCGACCTACCAAAATCCGCACTTTGCTTCCCCGTCCATATAGGGGTGAGTATTTGGCTTTGCCTTTGTCAGACTCAAGTAAAAGCATTTAAAATGGAGTCAGCATACAAGAAAACCTAGATTGGGATAGTTTTTCTGCCTACCGTGGGATCATAACCATAGAACTGCCCCTGAGGGAGGTAGGGTTAGGGTTAGCGTTAGGGTTAACGTTGGGGTTAGGATTGAAGACAGAAGATTGGTGATGTCAGGAGGACCTTCTTAAAACAAACAGAAATACACTTATTAGGGGACTAGGGCCAGTGGACTCAGAAATGTCTTTCGTAGCAGTCTCCTATAAGAGTATTTTTCTCTGATTTAGGTGACTCCTCCTCACACCACCATTTTTCTTAGTCGAAAGACCTCTTCACAGCACGACTTTCCTGATGGATTTCTATGTAACTGCTCGTGCTGAGAGGTGTGTCGAAAGTTGATCATGTTCCCGTAAAATCTGAGGTCTCCACTGTCTAGCGAGGTACTTACAGTGAATATAGTGAATTTTTCAAAAATTGGAGAATTCTGACTTTTGCGATGAATTTTAATGTAATTGGTCGTGCTGAGAGGCGTGTTAAAATTTGAACATGTTCCCGTAAAATCTGAGGTGAGAATTAGTGAGGTACTTACAGTGCGTATAGTGACAAATCTTTAAAAGCGTGAAATTATGGGATGTTGTGGCTTCAATGGGTTTTTAAGATGTCACCAGTCATTTGGCATGACTTACAAACGATTTGGCTGGTTGTGGGTTCGATTTTCAAAATTTCATTTTTTTCGCGTTTTTATTTTCTGTCTACCATATCATGCAGTCTCCTTATTAGCGTTTGGGGGTTATAGTGTGGGCAGGTTGGTCGCAAAGGTTCCGAGAGGAGCTGGCTAGTAAACCCTGTCCCTTATGTTCCACGGCGGCAAGGCGGAGAAATAGAGGGCAGAATTGACTAACGGGCAAGGAAAGTTGGGCTTGTAGCTTTCCTTTCGAAGGAGGGAAAAGATGATGCCCGAAAGCATTGTCACTGTAGTGGCAGGCAGAGTGTAGATGGAAGTTGTGTACGCTAGCCTTTGGCTAATGATAGAGACAAAAGAGCAGGAGGATATTTTCCTTCGCAGAAGCACTTTTCTTGCCTTCCTTCAGCTCGCTTGGCGAGTCTGACAGGTATGCCTGAACTGTGCACGGGTCCAGTTGTGAGAAAGACGTGGCAAACAAGACGGGGTTTCCCTTGACCGAGGGACCGTGTGGTCCGTTTGGCTCATGGGTTCCCCCCGTGGAGGCAAAATCTAAGAAAGCTTGCTCTCCCTCTGCGGAGGGGGGCCGCTTAGCAAGGAACTTCTGTTCCCTGCGGTGGATAGTTACCTGGTTGATCCTGCCAGTAGTCATATGCTTGTCTCAAAGATTAAGCCATGCATGTCTAAGTATAAGCACTTGTACTGTGAAACTGCGAATGGCTCATTAAATCAGTTATCGTTTATTTGATTGTACCATTACTACTTGGATAACCGTAGTAATTCTAGAGCTAATACATGCGAAAAGTCCCGACTTCTGGAAGGGATGTATT
>NW_028146177.1:0-12980 GCF_977016875.1 Pavona decussata
ATATAGCCCGGAAGGTGTGTAGTGGCTTCGGCCAGATCACTAAATGACCGAGGCGTAGCCGAGGTCATTTAGTCCTCTGTCTTCAGCCACTACACACCTACATATCTAACTCACTCCATTTCCAGAGCAGATTTGTCCATTGGGAGCAGTAGTGCACTGTGCAGTGGTGATCCCAGTAACAGAGACACATCGCTGAGACTGACAGATCAGACCATTACCACATCGAGTTCCATCCTCCACAAGTCCTGGACTCTCTATGTCTGAGTTGAGAGTGGGCTGAGTTGTGAAGGATCTGAACAATAAGAAAATGATCTGAATGCAGTGAAGAGAGTGTAGAGCTATACAGTGACACATATGCATGCGAAATTTAGCTTTTATCACTGTAGAGTGTGCAATTTAACAGACATCAAAAATAATTATATTCACAAACTGTCTGGCTTTATTAGGTACATGTACACAAATCAATAATTAGGTAAGACAAGTGTCCTGTGCAATTAAGCACCAGATTCTGCCTCTGCCCTGACCCACTCATTCCAATATCGTGGTCCGTCCCTTTGGATTCTAACTGTTAATAGGTCTTAGCTTTGTTCGACGGACGCCCAACTGATTGCTTCTGCATCTACTCTTGGTATGCATAAGGTATAAAGTTCCGCTTAGTAGCAGCCTTCGCGGACAAACTCACAAGTTTTCCGTGCTTCACTTAGACTGTTAATCGAACATGTGACTAGCTGTCCAATTAAATATTTTCATAAAAGGAAATTACAGATGAAATGGACTGTTCAGGCAATATAACATGTATATAGAGGGACTAAAATAATTCAATTAAGGTGTCCGCTAAATTAGGGTGCCCCTTAAATTACGCACTCTATGGTAATAGCTCTGCTTTGGTTGTCGGTTAGAGGACAATGAAGAGAGGTGTACAAGCAGCAGAGCAAACTAAATTTGATACACAAAGGCTGCTTATACGCTTGATGATGTAACAGTCACTATCATATACCACTTCATGTCATAAATACCGTATAACCGGAAATATTGGCGGGGATTTAAATTTGGCGGCTTGGCGGTCTAGTTGGCGACCGCCAGATTAAAACCAGTCAACATTTCACATATACGTGTGGCGATCCCTTACCGAACCGCCAAATATAAAATTCGCCAATATTTTTACAATGGCCATTTAGGGCCAAACCGCCAAATTTAATTACCGCCAGTATTTCTGGCTATACGGTAGGTAATGTACCTACCTGCACTCGTCACTACCAATGGTGTATATACCATTGGAGATCCCTGGGAAACTATCAAGCATGAACTCTCCAGACATACACTGCAGCTGTCCACACTGAGCATCCCTGAGCACGTGAAAAAAGCACATGGTATGAACACAGCAAGCTGACGCTATAACTATCATAACTTGTAAACATACTCGGGCGAGCAAGCCCTGAATGCGGTAGAAGAGTGTCCACAATTACCAAATGTGTTTCCCACAACGTTAAGTCTGGAGTAGCATCTGTCAACACCCTTGTCAGAACCTAGTTAGAACATGAATACAACCGTAACAATACTATTCCACACTGAAAACTGTAGTTGAAAACGCGATGGCTATGGACGTACCATATGCCACCTGACATTGAGCATCGTGAGTAGGACACACTCCACCATAACAATAACCGGTGCCATTGTTACACGAAATTCCATTCCGTTGGTGGTCGTCAGACGGGCATTCTCCAGAGTCTCCTGGGCAGTATTCAGCGACATCACAGTCTCCCACTGACGCCCTACACTGAGTCCCATATGATACAAACTGACAAGTGCTAGAACAGCAGGCACCAGCACTGCACTGAGCACCACTGGCTAGTTGACAGGTGGCGGCATTACAGCAAGGATCTGTGCACTCTTGAGCACTTCCACAGTCGCACACCTCACTCCCCTCTCTGATTCCATTGCCACAGACTGGGTCACTCACGGACATGGAAGGCTGATTGGAGAGACAGCGATCTGAGTTGAACATGGTGAACCCAGCGCTGAGGTCGGAGATGCTACAGCTGCTCCATGTGGTGGGAGGAGGAAACCCAGATACAGCTGCCATGATGCAACGTTGGTCACCATCAGTGCAGGTGCACTGCCTCTCAGGATCTGATCATGGGCAGGGCAAAGTCAGAATTGTGTAACCATAATCAAACACTCGTCAACTTACCGTCATGCTTCATGTTGAGGATGTGTCCAAGTTCATGAGCTGCAATGCTGGCAGTCAGAGAGGGGCTGTGTCCTCCATCCTGAGTCACTCCAACCGAATGAGTCTCTGAGCACATTTTACTGATAAAGGCAACTCCCAGTGTGTTACCATCAAGGTCAACGCCACTGAGCAGGGATGAGATCGAAAGGTATGGCATAGAATTATAGTAATTATGTACAGTGACAGGATGTACTCACGTAAACAGCATGGCACTGTCATGTGGTGTAGTAATCCTAGGCCTGTACAGTCGAAACCTGTTCAACAGGGTGCTTGAATCAGAGGTGACTTCTATCTGATCACCATTGGTCCATGTGATGGACTCGATAAGTACAATCCTGATCATCAACTCCCTATAGAGCTGTCAAGTGTCAACAGCAGGTTGTCAGTTCACTGCATGTACATTGTACCATCCACTACTACATCTGGCTAAGACTTACACTGTCCACTTCATTGGCAATGGCAAGAGCTCTCATGACAGTCATCGACAGGTTGCGATCATTGGCAGCATACTACACGCATTTACATATATTTATATTTCACAACAGAACAAGCTTGAGCTATATAATAAGTTTGCTATATACCATACCAGAGGAGGTCGGACAGCATCACATACGACTGCAAAATTGCAACGTCAGCAAGTCATGCAATACATTTCAACTAAGTCATTGGTAGGACTGACTCGTAAACCAAGATAAACCACATGATCTTTTTTTCTTCTTATTATTATTCAATCGATTGAGTATTCGTGCCCTGTCCCGCTGTGCCTTGCAGTCCGCCACAGACAGTGACACAGAATCCTTGCCCCAAACACAGCATCTAAACAGGTTTACGCTTCCTGACTCATGATCACCATGGCAACTCTCAGTTGATTGCATCTCTGAACTACAGGACTTGCAAGCTGTCACGCAATGTCTAACCTCCTCTGACACAATACATACATTACGTAACTTTGGTAGTTTTGGCACCAACTATATACTACATGTACCAAGAATGAATATTAATTTGGGTGTATTCATTCACTGGACTGGATCACTGGACTGGACAACTGGACTGACATACGCATGCATAGTGGTGCTATGGAAGCACATGGTCTTGTCCAATATCGATACCATGCCAGTAACCGATCTGCTACACCTTAGTTATGAATACTATAGCTACATGTGTAGTTTATCTATGAGTCGTCAACAGTGGCAATGGACCGGGTGCTTGAACGCGGTGTCATTTTCTACAACAAGACTCGAGCTACCAGTCTATCATTCGTCACAGAGCTGGAGTAGACCTACGCCGCTATGCGTCCATGAATATGGGTTTTTATAGGCTAGCTACTTCTTTTATTTTTGAGCGATCGATGTCGGCCGCCAATTTGAGGTAAGCAAAGCTTTTAAGCTTATTTGTACACGTAGCGTATTAAGCGTCTAACAGTACTTAAGTTAGATATGAGCTTCTGAAGGCCTGCTACACTTATTTGTATGTGCTAAAAACCACTGTTGCTTTATAGTTGGTGACAACCCTATACAAAGGTTTTTATACTGTATTCGTGGCTGTACACACTATAATACAGTAAGTCAGCCGCTTAAGTATGCACTTCTTCACATGACACAAGCGGTACTACGCTTGCGTGTATCAGTCCTGTAGTCCAGCCCAGTAATCCAGTCCAGCGAATGGATACACCCTATTAATATTGTGTATTTGTATACAGGTATAGTGGAATATAGGGTACTGCTTTACACGCCTACTCCTGTACGAACAGTGTAGTCTCGCATGCCAGACTCTCCTCACTATACTAACGAACAGTGGTGGTCCATGCTGGGCAGACGCTGATACCTATTTTAATTTCTCTTAATACTTTCTTGCTATACAGTACTCACTTGTCTTTCATCATTTACTGCAACCCACTCTACAATGCGCTGGGTAGTGCTCTGTCGACGGAGCTGTGCATGGGGAACAAGAACTACATGTACCTTCTAAATGTGCGATTGAATAGAAGAATCAACAACAGCAATTTTTAACTATCACTATAAGAGTAAGGATGTCGGCAAACATATATATAGGGTTAGCAATCAACAGTTAGCACCATCCGTACTGGATACGGAGGCAATGATATATGAAAATTCACTAGGTCCATATCTACAGTTAATACCACAATTCACGTGAAACCATGTAGATCGAACCACCTAAATGCATAGCATTGCAGTTGAGAGCTAGGGTTGGTAGCTCTTTCATCCCGTGATAGCTTTCCCCCAACTCATCTAAACATTTATAGTAGAGAAAAAGACAACAAAACAAGCAAGATAAACTGCTTCAAGCTTAATGATTGCACTAAAAACAGTGTGCCAACTATTCTTTCCTAGTGCCAACTAATTTACAAAAAGTAGATCATTTTTCCAAACAACTAGGGACAAAGACTAAGAAAAAATGATGTCCTTTAGAGCTCTTGTTGACAGCTCACGCAAAAGAGTGATTTCTTGAGTCCTTGGTCAATAGGCACCTGTAAAAATATGTTGTTTTTTCCTTGCCCGGGTTGATAGGTAGCAAAACATGTCATCTCTTGAGTCCTTAGTTTCAAATTACTTTTCCAAATACGTGATTTCTTGAGTCCCAGCTCGGACTAGGGACTCAAATTTGAGACCTTAGTTCAAAAAAAGTTTGATTTCTTGAATCCCGGGTCGAACAAGGGACTCAAATTTGAGACCTTGGTTCGAAAAAAGTTTGATTTCTTGAATCCCGGGTCGAACAAGGGACTCAAATTTGAGACCTTGGTTCAAAAAAAGTTTGATTTCTTGAATCCCGGGTCGAACAAGGGACTCAAAATTGAGACCTTGGTTCAAAAAAAGTTTGATTTCTTGAATCCCGGGTCGAACAAGAGACTCAAATTTAAGACCTTGGTTCAAAAAAGTTTGATTTCTTGAATCCCGGGTCGAACAAGGGACTCAAATTTGAGACCTTGGTTCAAAAAAAGTTTGATTTCTTGAATCCCGGGTCGAACTAGGGACTCAAATTTGAGACCTTGGTTCAAAAAAGTTTGATTTCTTGAATCCCGGGTCGAACAAGGGACTCAAATTTGAGACCTTGGTTCAAAAAAAGTTTGATTTCTTGAATCCCGGGTCGAACTAGGGACTCAAATTTGAGACCTTGGTTCAAAAAAGTTTGATTTCTTGAATCCCGGGTCGAACAAGGGACTCAAATTTGAGACCTGAGTTCAGAAATAGTTTGGTTTCTTGAGTCCTGGGTAAACTTAGTTCCGTCAAAATTTGCTATTTTGTGAGTGCAAGATTTACTACCATGGAAAAAACTTGAATCATTGAGTCCCTGGAAAAGTCAGAGCTCAAAATAATTGATGATCCTTGAGTACCCAAGTTAGCACTTGTAAAAAAATTTGATTTCTTGAAAATTGTTGCGTAAAATATGCCTGTTTCTTGATAAAATTTCTCAAGAATTGGACCTTTTTGACCCCAAAAAATAATTGGCACTGGGAAGGTTTAGTTGGCACGGTGTTTAAAGTGCTAAACACTCTGCACGGAATCAGCCCGAATGAATTTTGTGTGATAGTTAACCATTTCAAAAGTACGTGCAGATTCAGTTGTACTACCCACTTACTATCTGCGTTCAATCTTACACTGCTATTGCATATGCATGCAGTAGGATACAGCATGCGAGAACCTTTTACACATCCGACGACCATTTCATACTCTAACCACTCGTAGGTAAAGGTCATGCATCACACAATCTGGATAAGTGTCGAAGCATATGAAGGAGTAGTATATGGAGTGGCTACAACTGGCGTTTACAGTACGGGAACCTTTTACACGTCCGATGACCATTTCCTACTCTAACAACTCGTAGGTAAAGGTCTTCACACAATCTGTACTAACGTGGAAGCATATGCATGAGGAGTGGCTACACTAGAGTTTAACGTACAGGAACTGTAAATGGCCACGACTGTTGAGGCGGTGCTAAAACAAAAATCAAGCTACAACTTGAGAAAGAAACCAAATCCGTCAGTTGAGTACACTCAGTAGGCTGGTGCTAGAGTGGCAACATACTGACACACAAACTAACAAGACTACTGTAACCCTCGTGTGCATGCACTAGAACATTAATAATTTACAAGTGAGGTGCAAGTTATTTAAGCAATACACATCGTCACAATAGACTTACTCGATTATGACTATGAGACAATCTCAAATATGGCCTACTGCTTCTCAGTACATGACTGTGATTGGAACCTGAAAACATGACCAAAACTACATGTCCACTGAGATGACATATGTAACGGACATTATGTTCAGGACAGTTAATGAGAACATAGGAAGTGTGGAATAACGTGGTATTATTATGGTGGGTAGAGCACTTCATACCACAATTTCCTTGTTTTTGCTTATACTCAGAATCAGGGTAGAAGGCATGAAGTCCCTCTAGCTGTGTGGAGAAGGAAATTCATTGTGATAAATAATCTGGTCATGATAATTGTTTGTTCCTTTTGCATGAAACACGTAGCCAATCGGTTAACTGACTTACAGAAACATCTTTGCTGAGCGGTTCCAAGTGAAATAAGTTCTTCTCATTGCTCTGATCTCCAAAAGAGCCCCTGCACATTATCATACCAAGAGTATATTCCAAATGCTGACAGTTTTAGCGGTATATACGAGGGCTCACTGTAGTCCATGGCAAGTGCTCATAGCCACTCTCCAGTCTGGATGATCCTCCACCAAGCCTTGGTAGAAACAGTTCACATGTCCCTGCAAGAACAAGCAACACATGCAGGTGTTTCAGGACCCTGTACAATGTCACATGATATGAAAATCCCTTTAAATCCTCTAGCTCTGCTGGTGTAGTTCATGTACAAGAACATGTACAAATGCGTGAGAACTCCCGGTTACAGTTGATCACGACTACGTTAATGTTGCTAAACACATCTTAATTAATTTCAGCAAATTTAGCGACAGGAAACAAAATTGCTTAGTCAGCATACTGAAATTTTTTCTACAGTCTACCAACCTTTTCCCCCAATGACCTTTACCTAATTATTGAGTAGGAAAAGGTCATCTAAGCAAATTTGTTGAATTAAGGTGTAGCTAAATTATCTCCTTTGAAAAGTGCAGCTAACTTTAATGACACTAATGTAATGTTTAATACATAGAGCAACTTATACTGTTGTGGTCATTTCACTTGCTTAATATATACCTAATCAAAGTAGCTTGTAATTTGGCTACCTAACCAAAGTAGCTTGTAATTAATTTTGGCTATGACATATTGACGACATCATGCACATGACTTAATTAGTGCACCATGCTTTCCCATCTCTCAGTGTGCAACTGACATTGAAGATGAGACCTGAGAATCGGAATGGACCTGTGGACGAGGCTGCTATTCGCAACACACCTTAGTCACAAGTTCACGTCCTTCTTCATCGAATGAACGAGATCTGAAATTTGATGACACGAGCTGCCTGTGTAGATAAAGTGACACGCAAACAGTGTTAACCCCCTACATCCAAAACATGACTACTCATGACTAGTGTAATATCACTTGTCGGTATCTACAATAATAATACCGTATAGCTGGAATTTTTGAGGGTAATAATTTTCGCTGTTTTCGAGGATCCGGGGGAAACCATGAAAATTTTTACCTCGAAAATTACTTACCGTGCATATACCGGCAGTATCCTGGCTATTATATACATGTTAGCTCGAGCACTAGGCTGGCCTGGCTGGCTATATTATGGTAAAATCGGGGGTGTGGCTTTGTCTCAAGGGTCTATCCTCAAAATGTAAAAAACTTCAAATCCTCAATCCGAGAAAATTGCTACCCTCGAAAATTCCGGCTATATGGTATTACTATTCCGGAAAAAAGCCTTTGCTGTACAACCCGTACAACCCGCACATTTTAATCCACATTATAGACACATACTGTAGGTATCGGCATACCGGTATTACAAAAAGACTGAATGTTAGTACGGGAGAACTTTTGGTCAGCTATTTGGTCTACAGAACTAGAGGCCAGAGGGCATTACCACGTGGTTGTAAAGCCTGGGATTTACATGTACAGTCAACTCTCTCTTAACTGACACACCGAAAAGCGGACTCGCACGTTATAGCGGATACAGCTCTACGCACCGATTGAATTTCCTATATTACTGTACAAAAAAACCTCCCAACTAACGGACTCTCTAGTTTCCGGACAGCAGACTCTTCGGATTGAACGCTGTAATACAATACAATGGTAAATCGCTTCCTGGTTAACGGACGGTGGGCGTGCCAGTCTACTCAACACATATGCAATGAATGCATGGCGTTCATAGTCACTACAGTAAATACAGCCAATACGAGTGGTTAGTCTACAGACAACCACCAGCCAAATCAACACGGAAGCTATTGAAGCTCTGGAAGACATGCAAGCACTCTTGGAACATGTGAGGCTATGTTGAGCAAGCAACTTCACACGTTTCATAATGACAATTGTTCAAGTTATTTTCATATCAAACATGTTAACATCATGTGAGTCATTAATATTCTCATACTGAAGTCATTTAAACGAAAGCACCAAGGTGCAGAACGCTCGGTGTATTCAGCGCCTTTTATGCTGACGACTGATTTCCTACTCTTAACGCGTATAAGCAAGTATGATAAGCACTTTAATTAATGCTGACGACCGTTTACCAACTCTCAACGCTCACTGGTAATGGTCGTCAATTAAAGTCCACGTTGCAAAATGGCCGCCTTCGCCGTGCGAGAGCGAAGAACAAGCTATATACTGTATAACTCTTGAAAGAAAGCATTTTAGCGAAATCTGCAAGTTCAAAACCTTCCGAGTTCAGCGAAGACCTGTCTGGTAAGTTCAATTTGTCATGCAAATGTCGTACGATGGCGCTAGATTGGTAACAGACAGACACACACACACACAGAGTGATTACAGTAACCCTCGCACATGCACCGAGTGATAATAAACATCATAAAGCATGAATTCCACAAAGCTCCCAATAAAGGACACTCTAAATAAAGGACGTAGGCTAGCGCTGTCGTACCAAAGTGTCCATTATTCAGAGAGCTGACTGTATACTAATGCCATGACATCCATAATAGTAAGAGAACTCTAATTAGTTTCATGAGATGTGGTCAGCCGATGGGCAGGCTACAAGTGCCTCACATGCACTCCATGGCCATCTGCCATGGTATGCCAGACAATAACACTGTGCAAGCAACGAGGGGGGGAGGGGGGAGCCTAGTCTCGCCAGCCAGCCCTTCCTCCCCGTGTGAAGGGCTGGCTGACAAGACTATGGGGAGCCCCTGGAGGATACATGTTGACATTAACACTGGACTCATGCAATGCCGTTGACGAGACCACAGCTTTTATTCTATAGAGGGCACTCACTTGTTCAACTCCAGAACCAAGGAATAGTTATGTCTTAGGGTTGGAACGCTAACATACAAAAGTTTAGGATGTGCCTGAGGGAAAAAATCACACAATAATTATTTTAACATACGATCGCAATAAATACTACCAAAAGTTAATAATAAATAAGAAGAGAGTAACAAACGTACATATACTATGCATTGAATGAATACGGAGGGTCACGCGCTTGGAATGTAATCAATGACATCCGAACGCATGTATAAAATGCGAAATACAACCCAGATCGCTATTAATTTTCTATGCCAGTCAGCTTAGAGAGTGCAATGGCGGTTATGGCCGACGCTCACACTGAGCGCCTCAGCTCGCAACCTCTGGCAAAAGTCAGTAACTAATAAGTGAATACGATTTCTCATGCCTTCACATGGATGATTCTGTGGACGTGTTTCTAGATCTAGTGGCTTGAACACTTCACTGTTTTTACTTTGTAAGATCTTTGGAGGATACAGGATTTCATGAGGGGGAGTTCCATTAAAGTTATCGCGTGCGAAATTTTATGCCACGCCCACTATGTCTTTGGCCCCGCTCATAATTAGTGTGATCGCGCCTATCACCTCGAAGTTTCTTATCTTCTGACATCGATTTAAGCTTAGCAAAGTACACTGAAGTAAGTCTTACCTTGCGTATAGCTGTACAGAAAGCCAAGTTTTCTAGCTAGCTAAAGGAGAGCAGCCAAAAAGGGGGGTTCCATGCAACGCAGTCAGTCATTGCAACTTAGTATGTACCTGGTCAAAAGGGGGGTTCCATGGCACCCCAAGACCCCCCCCCCACCCTGGATCTGCCACTGGGGATAAACTTTATGGTTTTGGTATACGTACAAAGTGTGCCTGGGTTCGAGGCTAAAGCAAGCTGGCCTGATGGCACCAGATAGATACAATTCATATTATGGAGCTACCTGATTGGTCAGAATGATACTAGCTACTACGATAAAGAAAGTAACTACTTAAACTCCGATGTACCCAACGGTAAGAAACTAGACTCTCCCTAACTCCTATAGCCCATAAGACATCGCATGCATCCATTTCACAACATGCCACAGCCGGGACTCTAGACACTCCGTAAAAATACAATCATAGTATAAAAAAATCTTTACCTTATTGCTCTCTTGAAAGATGATTTTTGGAAATATTGCTTCATAATGTACAATAGTTTCTACAGCAGGATTTTGGCAAATTATTGGACAAAATTTAAAAATATTTTAATAGTCTATCATCAGAATTATCTGTCGAAGTGTACGAACTTTTTTACCTTTTGGTGCCTTGATGCTTCGAAACGGCCTCTTGTGTTTGTTCAGGAGTGCATGCGAACAGACCACGAGCAAAGTTAGCAAACACAGTCCGAGAAACAACGGTGGTCTTGTCATGATTATCAATATCAGACTCGTACGAGAGCTACAGTTGGTCTAAGTGGTCTTGAGCAACTGAATTAATTTTGGTATAGGTCGTTATCAACACCCGGCGCGCATGCGCCGGAGGGTTACGGTAGTCGTTTTGTCTGTCTGTTACACTGCACGCATGCGCGAGGATTACTGTAATCATCTTGTCTGTGTGTGTGTGTGTTACCAATCTAGCGCCATCGTACGACGTTTGCGCTACAAATTGAACTTACCAGGCAGGTCTTCGCTGAACTCGGAAGGTTTTCAACTTGCAGATTTCGCTGAAACGCTTTCTTTGCCGAGATATAGCTCGCTCTCGCTCGGCGATGACGGCCATTTTGAAACATTGAGAATTTGCAACGTGATGTCATTTGACGACCACTACCAAAGCGAGCGGTTACATGTACAGCAGGTAAAGGGTCAGTCTTTTGCTGATCGTCTTGGTCTTCTTCGCTTCTTGACAAACTCTCGATGTACAAAAGATACAGCGATGACTTCCTTTCAACTAGAGTAGCATATAGATCCAGCTATAGTTCTCATAACTCGACTTACTCGTCACTAGTAGCGTTGACTAGGCCTAGTCCCCAGGCTTCTCCCAAATTTTCAATGTCAAACGCTGAAAAATGCAACATTAGAAACTGGGAGTGGCCTGGAGACGAGGCTAAGTCAGCCCTAACACTGGCGAGACTACCTGTTGACAAGCGCGGGACAGCCCACTGCTAGTCACCGAGGGTTATGCACTGCAGGTGCTTCATTACACTAAGTATGCAGTATGTGCATGTGCATTGGTGTTGCTAGCTATTATTATACAGTATAGCTAGTTTATTATTTTTGCGTGTAGCTATTGTCGGTCAAATTATTAACGCTCGGCGCATGCGCGAGGGTTACTGTAATCATCCTGTGTGTCTGTTACCGCCCTAGCGCTCACATACGACGTGTGTGCGACAAAATTGGCTTACCAATGTACTCTTCGCTGCACGCAAAAGGTTTAAAATTGAGCGTTTTCGCTAAAAATCCTTCTGGCCACATAAAGTTGATTTTTAGTTTCTCATCCTCCTGGCTTCCAACTTACAATGCGGCGGGCGGTTACTTGATTTTACTACGTGCACTTACAGGAAACCACAAACATCACCAGGAAGCCTCAAATAGCTATCAGTAATACTCAGGCGCATGCGCATGAGGCTTAGTTTGGAAGCCTCAAGTTTACACAGCTACACTGTGCAAGACTATCAGGGAAAGTACAGTCAATGCGGGGAGAAAAATCCGGTGCGGGCGGGGATGAGAAACTAAAAATTAACTTTATGTGGCCTCTTTGTCGAGATATAGCTAAGCTTCCTTTCGCTTCGCACTGCCGAACGGGCGGCCATTTTGAAACATTGAAGTTGCAACGTGGACTTCAATTGACGACCATTTCCGTACTGAGCGTTAAGAGTTGGAAAAGGTCGTCACCATTAAAGCGCTAGTTGCAACGTGGACTACAATTGCCGACCATTACCGCGCGCATTGAGCGTTAACAGTTGGTAAAGGTCATCACCATTAAAGCGCTTACCATACTAGCAAAATTAAAAGGCGCTTAACACGCCGAGCGTTCTGCACCTTGGTGCTTTTACTCTTGAAATTAATGGTTTCTTTGTGTCAGACAGTTCCAACTGCTTTCCTTTTGCGTGTTGTGAAATAATGAATAATGATGATAGTGAGCTTCCCTCCCTCGTGCAATTTTCAAGACAGATGCACTAATGAGAAACCAATGATCAACAAATGTTGTCCTAAAGCAATAACACAATCAATCTATGGTTGACAACAGCAACAAAACTAAATGGTACATGTACAGTGGGCCGATCGAGCCCTCGAACATAATACCGTATACATGCTTGCAGCCAAAGTGCTCGCTTACCATTGTTGGAGAACTCGGGTAGATATTCGCTTGATTATTTCAACACGAAGAACGTTGCCAAGCTCTTGTAG
>NW_028146178.1:0-16109 GCF_977016875.1 Pavona decussata
TGGAAAGCCAAGGACTGAGAACTAGCCAGAATTTTAAAGCATTGAGAAACATATATATCATCTCTATCACATATCACAATCTTGTTGAGTAATTTAAGCAGATTTGATCTATAATATATCCTCCGTATACAGTATCTTGTTTGTTCAGCGTTTTCTAATTTTATTCAACATAGTTGAAGTACTCTATTTATCCAGAGCCGGCGAGTTCCGTTTTGATCATCTACAGTTTCCAGCATGGCGTTCACTCACATCAACGCACTAACACACTGTGACTTCAGAGTAGCGGTAAGTGGGTTTGTAGAACATTTATTAAGTGAACAATTCAACTACAAGAGCTTTTTTACATCCAACTTTATTCATTGTAGAGGCTAATTTTCGACTTAACGCATTCATTGAAAGGCAAAATTTAAACGCTACTTTATTTTCTTAGAAGTTTTCTTAGTGCCCCATTCACACCAAGGTTTAAACACGTTTAAAAGCTGTTTAGTTAAACAGTTAAAATTGTTTCGTTCATAAAAGCTGGTTTCGGCGATTTTTGTGGACTACAGATTTAGTACAAATGAAAGCAAGTTAAAGTTTACTTGCATCCTACGTCAAAGCGCACGGTTCAGCTTTCTCTCACCAATTTTCATTTTGTTAAACCTGGTGTAATTAAACATGCTTTGTTGGTGTGCATAGGGCTTAAGATAGTCCTTGTTCTCGTAACTTACTTATGCTAGAACAATTATTTTCCTAAATAACTTTAACGGCTTGTTTTTCTACGCACAAAAATAGAAGACTTTTCGACTGCGCTGCGAAAGGCGACGATTGTATTTATCGCAAAAAAAAGGTGTGAAACTTGCACTCCGCCGCGTATTTAACCTACGATCAGGCGGGTTTTTTTTGTCTGGAAAAGGGGATGAAAAAACTTTTCCCCTCCTCTCCCAAACAAAAAGGCAAGAAGGACCACCTGATCGCAGGGTACAGCGTAGTCTAGTCTCAAAGTTTTCAATCTACGATTCAGCTTCGCGTTTACGGCTCACGCCAAACAGGAAACGTCAAGCCGCTGCTTGTTCTAAAATGCATAAACTTGTGTTTCTCTAACTCACCTCTCTCTTTTTCGTGTTTGCTCGATAGCTGTTGCCGACTGGGTGAAGATAAGCTTAAACCAAAAAAGCTTCATTTTTTTTTCATCAAAGAGAAAACTTCAGCCGCCTGGCGTTTGCCGTTTGCTGTAAAGGCGATGCTAAATCTCTCTAGTATTCGCTGACGGCCAACTTAGTTGAATTGGCCATCGCGTAAATATTATCGTGTAAAATAATTAATGGAGGTATTTGCAAAACTTCACAGGGTGCCAACGTTTATTTCTGTTTTCCTTGTTATTCAGTAAGGCCTTCGATAAGTGTTCGTCCGAATTTACCTTTCCATTTTTTTTTTCTCACGCAGATTTATCCAGATGGGCAGTCACTTTCTGAATCGTGCGAACTAAGTATTTTGCAATCAATGCTAGATCCGGAAGAAGCTTCCAAAAATCAACTTAACTTAAATACGTATAAGAACGAGCTTTCGAAATCTTTTCTTGGAGAGGGGGATCGGTTGACGGTGATTGCGTTTGACAAATCAAACGGTACTCCCTGTGCTATTGCGATGTTCAAGAAAAACACTTATGACCCTTCTCTTATGGAACCTCTACCCTTATTACAAATTCACAGCGGCATATTGCAGACAACCCGTAAAACTATTTGGGAATTAAGTTATTGTATTAGAAGCGTCGACAAAAAAGGAAAATGTCTAGGAGACATCTGCATCGCAACAGGTTTAGAAGCGCTGCATAATCTAAATTTAAACGCGCGACGCCAATATACCGTGAACGTATGGCTTCAATTGGCAGGCTGTTTTAAGAATAAATCGGCTCTAGGTCTTTATTTGTCGTACGGATTTGAAGTCGTCGCAATGTACCTTGGCTCCGTTTTAATGGTCCTTAAAGATTTAGATAATGTTTCGATCGATCGAGCAGTTCGCCTCGTAACACAGAAAACCGAAGCGACCTATTTACTACCAGTGTTAAAAGAAAGAGCCGATTTTCGCGTAAGTTCACCTGCCCACCAAACTCCAACTGTCCCCGCGGAAGAATCTGACGTCGCAGCCTCGCAAACAAGTACCATTACACAGGCCAGTGGTCCAACGGATGCTGGTGAGGAAATGTCTCAGGTAAAAAGACGCATCATAAATTCATATCAAACACTCGAAAGTGTGTTTCATCAGATATCCAAACACCTCGAAGTCGTTCAAAAAAACTCGGCTGCGCTTCGTTTTCTCAGCTTACTTCTTAGCCTTTGGATATCTGATGAAACACTCATCCTCGTGTTTGATATATTACTTCATCTGAGAACGATGATTATTCTAGAAAGTGACGCAGGCATACTCGGAAAAAAGAAATCCGAGTGCTCCTATCAGGAGTCGAACCTAAGACCTTCCGATTACTAGTTCGGATGCTCTACCACTGAGCTACAGGAGACTCGTGGGAGCTAAGGCCATTAAACTAGGTTCATGGGACAAACATCCTGCATACTGCAAGGATTTGAATGTCGAACGTGTGGGATATGAAAGGAATGTGATGGTATATTTCCAGCCTGGTGAATGAATGAGAATGATGATTATTCTAGAAAGTGACGTAAGCATACTCGGAAAAAAGAAATCCGAGTGCTCCTATCAGGAGCACTTCTTCTATAGCTAATTCGCGTAGCCCGCACTCCACGATTTCCAATAACCATAATATTCAATTCAGGTTCCTTGCGATGGTGTGTTTGTCATTATTCTCCTCAAAACTATGTATAACAAAACAATCATTTCATTCGGTTTTTCTGATATCCTAAATAATGGAATAATTGTTTAATATAGGAAAGTCCTTATCATGGTCATGTGTCTTAAAGTTGTTTCTCTCTGCCACCTTTCCAGGAAATAGAATCTCCACCGGAAGACGATGACGACAACGATGAGGAAGCTACATCTACACAGGACCATGGGAGTGAAGGGGCAGCTACCCGCGCCGCAGACGAAGAAACTCTACCAAAATCCATTCGGTTGGCTACAGGATGTCGGACACGTGCAGATTTCGCATTATATGTTTCTGATTTAAAATTTCGAACTTTCATAGAGTCCGCTCGATGCGAGAGTTCATTATCAGTTAGGCCTTCAATTTCAGATTCTACGGAAGCCGCTATGATTGAAAATATTTCTTCGATGATAACGCATCTAAGTGATCTGGAGACCTATCATGTCTTCTTACAAAATCTACAAATTGCGAAGCAAATCGATGTTTTAGGCCGCTCACGAAACGTGCACTGTCTAAGTGTGGCTTTTGATCTTGCTAACAATCGCGAAATCCACCTAAGTTACAACTACCTCAGAGAACTACTGACACTCTCATGGGCTGTTTACCGCTTTCCAGTTTTAAAGCAAGTCGATTTAACCTGGAGGCATGCCTTGCGCGTAATTCCCGAAGTCGCTTCGTTTTTGGACAACAAAATCACCAACGACAATAGCCTTCTCCCTTCGAATGTCCGCACAGCGCAAGATAGCCGTTACGAATCTGCTTATCTGCGATTATGTCTACAATATCCACCCGATGAAAATTTTGGGGATGGAGACGGGCTACCGAGTTTAAAAATAACTAAACTTCACGGTCTTTTTGTTCAAGATGAACCATGCCGAGACGAATCCATAACGAAGGTAGTGGGTAATCAATATCCCGAGCAATTTCGTATTTTTCATGGTGCTCTGACAACCTTTGTAGAGAAAAGAAGTCGGCTTTTAGGATACGACACACAAGAAGCACCGCGCGATCCGGGAAGAAGTGACTGTGATGTGGATCAGAGGTATTGGCGAGAGGGGCGTAATTTTTTAGAAACGCAGCTACGTCAAATAAGAGGTTCAATTGCCATCGATAACGCAAATATTCTCGCTGACTGCTACGGCGTCGACTTGTATGACCGATTATTAATAGACATTCGATCGGTTTTCGACAGCCAAAATCCTCCTTCAAATATTCAGCCGTCTCTGGGAAGGTTCGAAATAGCATCTCGTGCACTCGCAACAGGCTACGCTTTTCCCACTCCTCGCTACTTTTACAATGAGCAGTTACATGCAGCTTTTCAAACCGCAATCAGAGAAAGACGCGGGGCGTTTGGCAGGGAGGCTCCGTTTGTAAATCCTATTTTATGCAGAGAAGCGCGATACGCTCTAGAGAGGAGAAAACAGCGACAAAGGAGACATGCCTACGTAGAATAAGTGGCTCTAGCAAGTGAAATATTGATTCTAGAAAACAGCGCTAAAAATTCGGCATTTATTTTTATTTCAATATTCTTGGCTTAGTTTGATAGCCAGCTCTATAAGCTTTAATTTGATATAAGGGTGTAGGTATCTACAGTTTAAACCGGACTCGCTACATCGCTTAGACTCGAGACACCTCTGAAGGTATAAGGTAACCTTAAAAATAAAAAAACAAACTTTTTACATGACGGTCAATGGACACTTCGATTTTCATTTTAATTTGTCTGTCAAACAGAGTCGACTGTCGCTCAAATTATACAAAACAATCATCATCGCGTTGGAGAATGCAAGAGCTAGTAAAAAAAAACCCCAGCATTTCGACAGGTATGTAGCAAATAAAGTCATTTTAAATGCTATCTATTGCAAGTAGGATATTAGCGTTTGATTTCAATTAATTATTTTCTTTTGTTTTCTTTTTTCGCAGGAAGAATCACCTTTTTTCGGGACGCTTTTGCTGAAAATTCTTACTTCTCTTTACGAGCCTCTCTTGAAATAATTTATACTTACGCATCGTTTCGGAAAATATTCTACATCTATTTTTCGGTCGTTTTCCCCGCTAACAACAAACAACAAAACTTTATTTGATTAAAATAACAACAAGAATGGCTGGTCCCGCAAACAGTTATAAAACTAATCGCCGAGGGACAAGACGAATACGGGAACATTATTTTTACCAAAGTCAAAAGAGCTTATAAATACAGATATGGAGAAAAACAAAAAGGCTTAACGTAGTAACAGATTTAAAAGAATTTCCACTAGTTTAAACAATAAAAATAATAATAGTAGTAAATGGAACAGTTATTTAGGTAGTCCTGCATTTTTAATAACCATCGGGATTACAAAAACCTTAAAAAAAGTTTTAACGTTCACATTTTAACAGAAAATAGTTTTAAGCGTGGAAAATAAACGCGTTAGTTTCTGCACACCTTGCGTTTATTACTTTAATTTCTTAAGAGTTTTATCTTTATTATCCTCGCGAGGTTTTTGTTAGCGACGGACTGTAAGCTTGAAAATAATTATTATCGTTAAACATAAAAACTGCACGGGTCATAAAAGCTATCTTCAGAGGTCTCCTGTACAATTTCTAAAAGGCTGTACAAGAGACATAAACCTGGAAAATGGACAAAATGTTTTAAAGTTGCATACTGACGGGTCCTTAAAATTCCACAAATCACAAGACTCATCTTGGCAACGACATACATTTTTGCATTCTTTTCAGTGATTTTTTTTTCTGCTGTAAGGCTATATATTTGTAATCTCATTTTTCGAAATAATTGAGGTCCAACGATCGCCGGGTCGACCAATGCGAAAACGAACATCTATTGATAAGACACGTGACGTAAGGGCAATTCTGAAGAGTTTTATGTGGTACGTAAACGCAAACTCTTTGGTCCCCTAACACCACAGCATATTAAAGACTTGGTTATTGCCAAATACGGGAAGGACATGTATATCACACGTTTTTATTTACTAGTAATACGGAAAGGACATGTTCCTGAAATATAATAATTATTAAATTAAATGGTAAAAAGTTTTTGTGTGCAAATTTGTCTCACTCATTTCCGATCGCCACGACCACTAAACAGGAACGCACTGCGATGAAGTATTTTCCAATGAGGACACCGTGACGTAAGGGCAATTCTGAAGAGGTTTATGTCGTAAGACAGACGGAAATTTTCGGCCTCTTATTCCCCAAGAGATTAAAGACCTTGTTATTGCGTAAGACGGAAAGGACATGTTCCTGAAATATAATAATTATTAAATTAAATGGTAAAAAGTTTTTGTGTGCAAATTTACAAGTAAGACAATTTTTTTTATTTTCCATTACTTTTAATTCCATTCCTACTTTTTCCATTTTTTTAAAATCAATCACAAGTATAACTTCTATTATATTCTTTTCGATTCCATTCTATTGCTAATTGTATCTAAATTATAAGTGAAATGTATATGAACCATAACGAAAAGGTTTATGTTGTACTTAAAAGGAAACTTTTTGTCTCACTCATTTCCCAGGATATCACGGAGTGTTTTCCGATGCGAAAAAATGTAATCCAATGATAGGACACCCAGACGTTATGGCAATGCCCTCGGCAAGAAAGCAAGAACAAGGAATAATCCACATTCAAATATCGCCACGACCACTACACAGGAACGCACTGTGATGAAGTATTTGCCAATGAGGACACCGTGACGTTAGGGCAATTCTGAAGAGGTTTATGTGGTACGTAAACGCAAAATCATGGGCCACTGAATCCACTACAAATGAAGGACATAGTCATTGCTAAATACGGGGAGAATAATTATAGGTGAAATGTATATGAACCATAAGGAAGTGGTTTACGTTGTACTTAAAAGGAAACTTTTTGTCTCACTCATTTCCCAGGATATCACGGAGTGTTTTCCGATGCGAAAAAATGTCATCCAATGATAGGACACCCAGACGTTATGGCAATGCCCTCGGCAAGAAAGCAAGAACAAGGAATAATCCACATTCAACGATCGCCACGACCACTACACAGGAACGCACTGTGATGAAGTATTTGCCAATGAGGACACCGTGACGTTAGGGCAATTCTGAAGAGGTTTATGTGGTACGTAAACGCAAAATCATGGGCCACTGAATCCACTACAAATGAAGGACATAGTCATTGCTAAATACGGGGAGAATAATTATAGGTGAAATGTATATGAACCATAAGGAAGTGGTTTACGTTGTACTTAAAGGGAAACTTTTTGTCTCACTCATTTCCCAGGATATAACGGAGTGTTTTCCAATGCGAAAAAATGTAATCCATTGATAAGACATCCAGATGTTATGGCAATGCCCTCGGCAAGAAAGCAAGAACAAGGAATAATCCACATTCAACGATCGCCACGACCACTAAACAGGAACGCACTGCGATGAAGTATTTTCCAATGAGGACACCGTGACGTAAGGGCAATTCTGAAGAGGTTTATGTCGTAAGACGGACGGAAATTTTCGGCCTCTTATTCCCCAAGAGATTAAAGACCTTGTTATTGCGTAAGACGGAAAGGACATGTTCCTGAAATATAATAATTATTAAATTAAATGGTAAAAAGTTTTTGTGTGCAAATTTACAAGTAAGACAATTTTTTTTATTTTCCATTACTTTTAATTCCATTCCTACTTTTTCCATTTTTTTAAAATCAATCACAAGTATAACTTCTATTATATTCTTTTCGATTCCATTCTATTGCTAATTGTATCTAAATTATAAGTGAAATGTATATGAACCATAACGAAAAGGTTTATGTTGTACTTAAAAGGAAACTTTTTGTCTCACTCATTTCCCAGGATATCACGGAGTGTTTTCCAATGCGAAAAAATGTTATCCATTGGCAAGACAAGCACTGTGATGAAGTATTTGCCAATGAGGACACCGTGACGTTAGGGCAATTCTGAAGAGGTTTATGTGGTACGTAAACGCAAAATCATGGGCCACTGAATCCACTTCAGATAAAGGACATAGTCATTGCTAAATACGGAGAGAATAATTATAGGTGAAATGTATATGAACCATAAGGAAGTGGTTTACGTTGTACTTAAAAGGATACTTTTTGGCCCACTAATTGCCCAGGAAATCACGGAGTCTTTTCCAATGCGAAAAAATGTGATTCATTGATAAGAGACCCGGACGTAAATTCAATTCCTTCCGACTGCTCCACATTCAACGATCGCTGCGACCTCCAAACAGGAAACCACTGCCATGAAGTAGGACGTCTTTCCCAATGAGGGCGTAAGGGCAATTCTGAAGAGGTTAATTTGGTACGTACATGGGCCACTAAATCCACTTCAAATTAAAGATATCGTCATTTCTAAATACGGGGAGAATAATTATAGGTGAAATGTATATGAACCATAAGGAAGTGGTTCACGTTGTACTTAAAAGGATACTTTTTGGCTCACTCATTTCCCAGGAAATCACGGAGTCTTTTCCAATGCGAAAAAATGTTATCCATTGGCAAGACAAAGTGTTTCTCATTCCATGCCTACGACAAGACAGCAAGAACAAGGAAATCTTTTCCAATGAGGACACCGTGACGCAAGGGCAATTCTGAAGAGGTTTATGTCGTAAAACAGACGGAAGTTTTCGGCCACTTATTTCGCAAGAAATCTATTGCTATGTATCTTATATTTGTACTATGACATTGTATTTAACGCGGCAAGCATTATAAGTGAAATGTTCATGAACAATTCCCAGGAAATCAAGGACTCAAGGAGTCAAGGAGAAAAAGACGACCGTTCGATAAGACGCTCGGAGGTTTTGGCAATGCGTTCGACGGTCCGAGACGAGGTAATACAATTTTTTCCCTTCCATTACTTTTCATAAATCACAAGTATAACTACTATTCTATTCTATTCTATTCTATTCTATTCTAATCTAATCTATTCTATTCTATTCTATTCCATTCCATTCCATTCCATTCCATTCCATTCCATTCCAGTCCATTCCATTCTATTCTATTCCATTTTATTGCTATGTATATAAATTATAGGTGAAATGTATATAAACCATAATGAAGAGGTTTACGTTGTACTTAAAGGGAAACTTTTTAGCTCACTAATTGCCCAGGATATCACGGAGTGTTTTGACAGGTTCGTGATGACTCGCTTGGTGAATGCTTGCCTTTATGCTACCCAGATAAAACTAGAAAAAAGAGATAAAAAACAATGTAAGTAGTGTCTCGTGAATAGTAGAAATTAAGTGAAATGTTTCCGTGAATAACAGAAATGAGATTTTACACTTACCATTAAGCTCTCAAGGCCTCCTTTCTGCCGTATTGACAACAATGACGTCGCCGAGACAACAAAAACGTGATATTTATTTTTTTTAATAAACGCTGGGTAATATGTCTTAATAGTCCATTGCTGTATTTATCTGAATTGTAATCAGGGAACCGTAAGGGTTGATTTCCAGTGTCGCGTAATTTTGGCGTGTGCACATGCGTAAAATTTACGTTCGCAAATAACACAGAGGCAATGCGTGAAAGGTCGCTCGTAGACGTTGAACCTCGCTTAACTTCTCCTTTACGCTCGGCACTTTTGCCTCTCTTTTCCTTAGCAATCTTGTCGATTACTTAAAAGAAGAGACGTAATATAGGCAAATGATTATTGTAAATTTATTCTTAACAAGTTTTATCAAAAGAACTGAACTACTACGAAATGTTAGTCTCAGTTATATTTTTGGTTGAGTCGTTTATTGGTTTAATTTTAGAGGGATTAAATAGAAACATTTTAACTGGAAGTTTACCTCATACGTCTACTTTAAATAACGGAAAATTATACCGTCGAAACACTATCAGCATTAAGTCAATGAATATTAAAGAGGATGCATGGGAAAACGACCAAAAAATTTACCACCGTACATTATCTGCTGTTTGAATGGGAAAGGATACAGAGGCTTTCTTTCTACCCGCCAGCAAATATTTGAAGGCTAAAAAGGATTTTATGTTTGTCCTATACTGAAGACAACCGTTTGTTGAACGTCTTTCAAATATTGTGAACTGAGACCGACTTGATTAGGATAGCTCAGAATAAAACGTCTTTAAAATGAATATTCCCATAATCGCTTATATACCATCTGCCATAACTCTGCCATAACTCTGTTAGTAATTACCAAATGTTTTACCGTGTGACATTAGGACGCAAAAGAAAGAATGACCTCGCAATCACAAGCATATACAAATAATCAGAGCCGATTCCACAAGTGACTGCCTTTAAAAACCCTAATTTATATAAAGTTTGTAAACCTTATTTGAATCATAACGCCTTAACAAATAGAAGTAAGAAACCATCAACCTCCATCAACAAGTCCTCGGTCTAATATTCTGCCACCTGTAAAGCACGCTCGGTAAAACGTCTCTGCTTAACCACAGCTCAAAAATAACTTATTACTTATTCGGCGCAAATATCTATATGAATATATTCAAATGCGCCTTACAAGTTACATTAAAATAATAATAAAATAATAAAACTAATATAATAAAACTATCCAATCCTTATATAACATATAAGCTAAAACTAACACCGAGTCAAAAATGTAAATTAAGGCTGCAAACACTCTATTATATCAGTGCATCAAGGACGTCACAATAGAGTCTGGAAACCTATTGGTAGCGCTCGATGCTGACGTCACAACAACGAATAGAGATGCTTAATTCTCACCACCCCACACGTCGCAATGTTCTTTAAATTTGAGTGTTTGAGTCTTTTAGTCGATCAGTGGACATCTCCGGCATCACTCAGGTCACAGAGAAGGCACGTTGGGCTCTGGCCTAAGTCGAACGGCCATCCAATGCACCCCCAGTCCTGACTGAACGGCTTGACTTAATCCTCCTGAGGGGAAACAAGCCAAAAACACATTCCTAAGAATGATAACGATAATGATATGATAAGAGATTGGGTCAGGAAATTAATCCATTCAACTTGCCAGCTGGGATTAAACTTAACCCTCTGGTTGTCAAAATGCCTGAATCTGCAGTGAGTTTACTGCAATCAGTCACGATTCAGCCTCATTAGGGCCTAAGAGTGTTGAACATCCAATTTCTCCTTGTAATTTCAAAGACTATTCAACCCCCCAGGTCATGAGAATTAAGATTTTTATCAGCCAAGGTGGATTTTTTTTCTGATCTTTTAAACAACCAACACTCCCTAACCACAGTGTGGGGGCAATTAAGAGAGGAGAATTGGTTCTTTGATTCAATTTATCAGTGGACATATATGTATTCGAGACTTAAAATGGTCATGAGGTTCCATCGGTGGGCACAATTAATTTAGAACTTATTAATAATTATAATAATAATCAACCCTAACACTCATGAATGCAGTTCATTAAGAACTTTCAAACTTTTTAAACTGACTACTGAACTCAACTAACCTTCCAGTCCAGTTGATCATGCAAGCAGTGGGTCCATCTCACCCAGAAGGCACGTAGCCCTGGTGGCCTGCTTCTCGCGGCATGAATGCACCCCAGTCAGTCAGTGCTGAGTTGACGGCTTGACAGAAATAAATCCTTGTCAGAGGCTGACATCTGTCAGGCTGCAGACAGTCACAAGCAAAGCAAAACATCAAATCTGATTCTCATTAATGACTTTTTATAAGTGTGACACTGAGACTTTGGAGCAATACAAATTCAGATGGCTTTGCAAATAACAGAAAAATAAATTTAAAAAAAAAAAAAAAAAAAAGAAAACACACCCAAATTAATGATGGTGACGACGACGTGATGACAATATGAGACTGGGTCGAACATTTCGAGCCAGTTCAAGACTGCAATCAATGTCTGCTTTTCTCAAAATAGATCAATCTTCTGTTGTCAGCTGCATGATACACTTAAGCTGAACAACTCTAAAATATATCCCCAGTGCAGAATTTTTTGATTTGCTTTAGATCGGTTTCAATCAAACTCCCAGCCTAGCTTAAAACATTCAACTTGCCAGCTGGGATTAAACTTAACCCTCTGGTTGTCAAAATGCCTGAATCTGCAGTGAGTTTACTGCAATCAGTCACGATTCAGCCTCATTAGGGCCTAAGAGTGTTGAACATCCAATTTCTCCTTGTAATTTCAAAGACTATTCAACCCCCCAGGTCATGAGAATTAAGATTTTTATCAGCCAAGGTGGATTTTTTTTCTGATCTTTTAAACAACCAACACTCCCTAACCACAGTGTGGGGGCAATTAAGAGAGGAGAATTGGTTCTTTGATTCAATTTATCAGTGGACATATATGTATTCGAGACTTAAAATGGTCATGAGGTTCCATCGGTGGGCACAATTAATTTAGAACTTATTAATAATTATAATAATAATCAACCCTAACACTCATGAATGCAGTTCATTAAGAACTTTCAAACTTTTTAAACTGACTACTGAACTCAACTAACCTTCCAGTCCAGTTGATCATGCAAGCAGTGGGTCCATCTCACCCAGAAGGCACGTAGCCCTGGTGGCCTGCTTCTCGCGGCATGAATGCACCCCAGTCAGTCAGTGCTGAGTTGACGGCTTGACAGAAATAAATCCTTGTCAGAGGCTGACATCTGTCAGGCTGCAGACAGTCACAAGCAAAGCAAAACATCAAATCTGATTCTCATTAATGACTTTTTATAAGTGTGACACTGAGACTTTGGAGCAATACAAATTCAGATGGCTTTGCAAATAACAGAAAAATAAATTTAAAAAAAAAAAAAAAAAAAGAAAACACACCCAAATTAATGATGGTGACGACGACGTGATGACAATATGAGACTGGGTCGAACATTTCGAGCCAGTTCAAGACTGCAATCAATGTCTGCTTTTCTCAAAATAGATCAATCTTCTGTTGTCAGCTGCATGATACACTTAAGCTGAACAACTCTAAAATATATCCCCAGTGCAGAATTTTTTGATTTGCTTTAGATCGGTTTCAATCAAACTCCCAGCCTAGCTTAAAACATTCAACTTGCCAGCTGGGATTAAACTTAACCCTCTGGTTGTCAAAATGCCTGAATCTGCAGTGAGTTTACTGCAATCAGTCACGATTCAGCCTCATTAGGGCCTAAGAGTGTTGAACATCCAATTTCTCCTTGTAATTTCAAAGACTATTCAACCCCCCAGGTCATGAGAATTAAGATTTTTATCAGCCAAGGTGGATTTTTTTTCTGATCTTTTAAACAACCAACACTCCCTAACCACAGTGTGGGGGCAATTAAGAGAGGAGAATTGGTTCTTTGATTCAATTTATCAGTGGACATATATGTATTCGAGACTTAAAATGGTCATGAGGTTCCATCGGTGGGCACAATTAATTTAGAACTTATTAATAATTATAATAATAATCAACCCTAACACTCATGAATGCAGTTCATTAAGAACTTTCAAACTTTTTAAACTGACTACTGAACTCAACTAACCTTCCAGTCCAGTTGATCATGCAAGCAGTGGGTCCATCTCACCCAGAAGGCACGTAGCCCTGGTGGCCTGCTTCTCGCGGCATGAATGCACCCCAGTCAGTCAGTGCTGAGTTGACGGCTTGACAGAAATAAATCCTTGTCAGAGGCTGACATCTGTCAGGCTGCAGACAGTCACAAGCAAAGCAAAACATCAAATCTGATTCTCATTAATGACTTTTTATAAGTGTGACACTGAGACTTTGGAGCAATACAAATTCAGATGGCTTTGCAAATAACAGAAAAATAAATTTAAAAAAAAAAAAAAAAAAAGAAAACACACCCAAATTAATGATGGTGACGACGACGTGATGACAATATGAGACTGGGTCGAACATTTCGAGCCAGTTCAAGACTGCAATCAATGTCTGCTTTTCTCAAAATAGATCAATCTTCTGTTGTCAGCTGCATGATACACTTAAGCTGAACAACTCTAAAATATATCCCCAGTGCAGAATTTTTTGATTTGCTTTAGATCGGTTTCAATCAAACTCCCAGCCTAGCTTAAAACATTCAACTTGCCAGCTGGGATTAAACTTAACCCTCTGGTTGTCAAAATGCCTGAATCTGCAGTGAGTTTACTGCAATCAGTCACGATTCAGCCTCATTAGGGCCTAAGAGTGTTGAACATCCAATTTCTCCTTGTAATTTCAAAGACTATTCAACCCCCCAGGTCATGAGAATTAAGATTTTTATCAGCCAAGGTGGATTTTTTTTCTGATCTTTTAAACAACCAACACTCCCTAACCACAGTGTGGGGGCAATTAAGAGAGGAGAATTGGTTCTTTGATTCAATTTATCAGTGGACATATATGTATTCGAGACTTAAAATGGTCATGAGGTTCCATCGGTGGGCACAATTAATTTAGAACTTATTAATAATTATAATAATAATCAACCCTAACACTCATGAATGCAGTTCATTAAGAACTTTCAAACTTTTTAAACTGACTACTGAACTCAACTAACCTTCCAGTCCAGTTGATCATGCAAGCAGTGGGTCCATCTCACCCAGAAGGCACGTAGCCCTGGTGGCCTGCTTCTCGCGGCATGAATGCACCCCAGTCAGTCAGTGCTGAGTTGACGGCTTGACAGAAATAAATCCTTGTCAGAGGCTGACATCTGTCAGGCTGCAGACAGTCACAAGCAAAGCAAAACATCAAATCTGATTCTCATTAATGACTTTTTATAAGTGTGACACTGAGACTTTGGAGCAATACAAATTCAGATGGCTTTGCAAATAACAGAAAAATAAATTTAAAAAAAAAAAAAAAAAAAGAAAACACACCCAAATTAATGATGGTGACGACGACGTGATGACAATATGAGACTGGGTCGAACATTTCGAGCCAGTTCAAGACTGCAATCAATGTCTGCTTTTCTCAAAATAGATCAATCTTCTGTTGTCAGCTGCATGATACACTTAAGCTGAACAACTCTAAAATATATCCCCAGTGCAGAATTTTTTGATTTGCTTTAGATCGGTTTCAATCAAACTCCCAGCCTAGCTTAAAACATTCAACTTGCCAGCTGGGATTAAACTTAACCCTCTGGTTGTCAAAATGCCTGAATCTGCAGTGAGTTTACTGCAATCAGTCACGATTCAGCCTCATTAGGGCCTAAGAGTGTTGAACATCCAATTTCTCCTTGTAATTTCAAAGACTATTCAACCCCCCAGGTCATGAGAATTAAGATTTTTATCAGCCAAGGTGGATTTTTTTTCTGATCTTTTAAACAACCAACACTCCCTAACCACAGTGTGGGGGCAATTAAGAGAGGAGAATTGGTTCTTTGATTCAATTTATCAGTGGACATATATGTATTCGAGACTTAAAATGGTCATGAGGTTCCATCGGTGGGCACAATTAATTTAGAACTTATTAATAATTATAATAATAATCAACCCTAACACTCATGAATGCAGTTCATTAAGAACTTTCAAACTTTTTAAACTGACTACTGAACTCAACTAACCTTCCAGTCCAGTTGATCATGCAAGCAGTGGGTCCATCTCACCCAGAAGGCACGTAGCCCTGGTGGCCTGCTTCTCGCGGCATGAATGCACCCCAGTCAGTCAGTGCTGAGTTGACGGCTTGACAGAAATAAATCCTTGTCAGAGGCTGACATCTGTCAGGCTGCAGACAGTCACAAGCAAAGCAAAACATCAAATCTGATTCTCATTAATGACTTTTTATAAGTGTGACACTGAGACTTTGGAGCAATACAAATTCAGATGGCTTTGCAAATAACAGAAAAATAAATTTAAAAAAAAAAAAAAAAAAAGAAAACACACCCAAATTAATGATGGTGACGACGACGTGATGACAATATGAGACTGGGTCGAACATTTCGAGCCAGTTCAAGACTGCAATCAATGTCTGCTTTTCTCAAAATAGATCAATCTTCTGTTGTCAGCTGCATGATACACTTAAGCTGAACAACTCTAAAATATATCCCCAGTGCAGAATTTTTTGATTTGCTTTAGATCGGTTTCAATCAAACTCCCAGCCTAGCTTAAAACATTCAACTTGCCAGCTGGGATTAAACTTAACCCTCTGGTTGTCAAAATGCCTGAATCTGCAGTGAGTTTACTGCAATCAGTCACGATTCAGCCTCATTAGGGCCTAAGAGTGTTGAACATCCAATTTCTCCTTGTAATTTCAAAGACTATTCAACCCCCCAGGTCATGAGAATTAAGATTTTTATCAGCCAAGGTGGATTTTTTTTCTGATCTTTTAAACAACCAACACTCCCTAACCACAGTGTGGGGGCAATTAAGAGAGGAGAATTGGTTCTTTGATTCAATTTATCAGTGGACATATATGTATTCGAGACTTAAAATGGTCATGAGG
>NW_028146179.1:0-19767 GCF_977016875.1 Pavona decussata
CGCGACCATGGACTCGCTATACTCAAACAGACCCCACGGGAAATAGAGAATGTGAAGAAAGAAATATGCAAAATATTCGCCAAAAACGAACTAAGAATTACTATCGAAGCGAACAAGAAAATCGTCAACTTCCTCGACGTGACCCTCGATTTGAACACTGAAAAGTTTAAGCCATATTCAAAACCAGCAAACACCCCTCTCTATGTACACAGCAAGTCTAACCACCCGCCGAACATAATCAGAAATATCCCGGAATCAATAAATAGAAGGCTGTCCGAAATCTCGTATGATGAAGATGTATTCAAAGAAGCAGCACCCCCATATCAGGAAGCATTACTAAAGAGCGGTTATTCCTACAACCTTAAGTACCAACAGGCATCGGAAAGAACACCAGATCGAAGGAGTAGACGTCGAAATATCATATGGTTTAACCCACCGTACAACAAGAATGTGAAAACCAACATAGGAAGAGCGTTTATTAGCCTGATCGACAGGTGCTTTCCAGCCAATCACAAATTAAGGAAAATATTTAATAGAAACACTATCAAATTAAGCTACAGCTGCATGCCAAACTTAAAACAAATAATAGACGGACACAACAAAAATATCTTGAAGAAAGCCGACCAGCCTCAACAAACCCAAGTACCCAAATCGTGCAACTGTAGGGACAAAGCTAACTGCCCATTAAAAGGCGAATGCTTGGTAAAAGAAATCGTATATCAAGCAAAGGTTGCCACCAGTGACAACATCGAAACGTACGTAGGACTAACTGCCACAGAATTTAAAACCCGATGGAGAAACCACCAGCAGTCTTTTACAAACGAGAAAAAAAAGAACGACACCGAGCTCAGTAAATACCTGTGGCAGTTAAAAGAAAAGAAGAAGGAGTTTACCATCACATGGAAAATTATTGACAAAGCCAGAGCCTACACTAACATTTCAAAGCGATGCAATCTCTGCATCGCAGAGAAATTCTTTATAATATGTAGGCCCGAAATGGCAACCTTGAACAAGCGTAATGAACTCTTGTCTAGTACCTGCAGGCACCGAAGAAAATACATTCTTAGATACAATAGTTAAGTAAACGCGCGCGCTCGTGCATCTTTTAAAATTCTGTAAGCATTCGTTTTAACGGTCAAATGTCACGCGTTCATATTGCTGATGTAGCCTTTAACGATACTTCAGTGTGTATGGAGATTAACTGAGGAGTGGATCAACCTTGCGTTGATCTACGAAACAAATTTGTATTATGATCCATATGTGCTCAAATTGAGTAGTCCAGCTACTTCTTTAACCGCTCCTTTCTTGTAGAGCACTCTATTGGCTTCACCGGTGATCAACGCCTAAATTATCACGCTCCTAATAGTTGAGCACTGTCTTACCGAAGAGCCATACATGGAACGCATATCGTTCAATTACTCAACGAAGAACATCCCTGTCGCATCGAGAAAGACCTACATCACGCAATTGATCGACAAGACAGAACAGTTTTTATGTAGGATGAGATGGAAAGCTTTCCACTTCTTAAACACAGAACAAACTGCGGCGAAAGAAACTTTTGGCTTCAAGACCAAGAACTGCCCACCCGCAATTGAAGAGATGAAAGCTTTCGAGCAAGGTATGATAACTATTATCCACAACATCAAATTCAAGGATATTAACTGCCAGTTCCAAAGAGACCTAGACGAAGACATTAGATCAGTTAAAAACGGCAACCGCGTATTTGTCAAGGCCGATAAATCTACTAACTTTTACAAACTAGAAACCGCAAAGTACACTGAGCTGCTAGACGCAAACATAACTAAAACTTACAAGAAAGCCGACAAAGGTCAACTACGCATAATTGACGCCGAAGCGAAAGTAATCACCAAGAAACTTAACATAGATGACAGGGTCGAGGTAACAGCTCCGAAAGAAGCATTTGTTACACTAAAAGACCATAAGGATAATTTTGTCAACAAACCTACTTGCCGATTGATCAACCCATCGAAGCAGGAGATAGGCAGAATTAGCAAGCAAATCCTTGAGAAAATCAACAAGAAACTTGTAAATGCCACAAACGTAAACCAGTGGAAGAACACGTCCTCCGTGTTAGCATGGTACAAGAACTTACCGAATAAGCGTACCTCGGCATTTATCAGTTTCGATGTTGTTGAATTCTACCCCTCGATATCTGAATTACTGCTCAAGCGCGCACTAGACTTCGCATCCAATTACGTGTCCATCTCACCCGACGACCGCCATACAATTGTACAGGCAAAACAATCACTCCTTTTCAGCAAAGGAAACCCATGGCAAAAGAGAAATTCAAACACACTCTTCGACGTCACCATGGGAAGCTACGATGGAGCGGAGACGTGCGAATTAGTCGGTTGTTACCTCCTCTCCCAACTCAAGCAAATCCCTGGCATTGATATCGGCCTTTACCGCGACCATGGACTCGCTATACTCAAACAGACCCCACGGGAAATAGAGAATGTGAAGAAAGAAATATGCAAAATATTCGCCAAAAACGAACTAAGAATTACTATCGAAGCGAACAAGAAAATCGTCAACTTCCTCGACGTGACCCTCGATTTGAACACTGAAAAGTTTAAGCCATATTCAAAACCAGCAAACACCCCTCTCTATGTACACAGCAAGTCTAACCACCCGCCGAACATAATCAGAAATATCCCGGAATCAATAAATAGAAGGCTGTCCGAAATCTCGTATGATGAAGATGTATTCAAAGAAGCAGCACCCCCATATCAGGAAGCATTACTAAAGAGCGGTTATTCCTACAACCTTAAGTACCAACAGGCATCGGAAAGAACACCAGATCGAAGGAGTAGACGTCGAAATATCATATGGTTTAACCCACCGTACAACAAGAATGTGAAAACCAACATAGGAAGAGCGTTTATTAGCCTGATCGACAGGTGCTTTCCAGCCAATCACAAATTAAGGAAAATATTTAATAGAAACACTATCAAATTAAGCTACAGCTGCATGCCAAACTTAAAACAAATAATAGACGGACACAACAAAAATATCTTGAAGAAAGCCGACCAGCCTCAACAAACCCAAGTACCCAAATCGTGCAACTGTAGGGACAAAGCTAACTGCCCATTAAAAGGCGAATGCTTGGTAAAAGAAATCGTATATCAAGCAAAGGTTGCCACCAGTGACAACATCGAAACGTACGTAGGACTAACTGCCACAGAATTTAAAACCCGATGGAGAAACCACCAGCAGTCTTTTACAAACGAGAAAAAAAAGAACGACACCGAGCTCAGTAAATACCTGTGGCAGTTAAAAGAAAAGAAGAAGGAGTTTACCATCACATGGAAAATTATTGACAAAGCCAGAGCCTACACTAACATTTCAAAGCGATGCAATCTCTGCATCGCAGAGAAATTCTTTATAATATGTAGGCCCGAAATGGCAACCTTGAACAAGCGTAATGAACTCTTGTCTAGTACCTGCAGGCACCGAAGAAAATACATTCTTAGATACAATAGTTAAGTAAACGCGCGCGCTCGTGCATCTTTTAAAATTCTGTAAGCATTCGTTTTAACGGTCAAATGTCACGCGTTCATATTGCTGATGTAGCCTTTAACGATACTTCAGTGTGTATGGAGATTAACTTAGGACTGGATCAACCTTGCGTTGATCTACGAAACAAATTTGTATTTTGATCCATATGTGCTCAAATTGAGTAGTCCAGCTACTTCTTTAACCGCTCCTTTCTTGTAAAGCACTCTATTGGCTTCACCGGTGATCAACGCCTAAATTATATATATATATATATATATATATATATATATATATATATATATATATCTACCTGGATTTCCAAAAACATGCAAGTCACTCACCTGCATTTAGGCCACACTCCAGGCTTTGTGTCAGCTTGATGCAATTGATTGTCAACAGCCTGTGTCTCTATGGGGGAGGTCAAAGGGCATTAGAATTAAGTCACCCTGGTTTAAGAAAAACAGCAAATTGGACCAAGCTGAAGGCTACAATACCCTCCCCTCCCCACCCCGGAGCTTTTGACACACAACCAAGAGCTACCCCCCAGCAGTAAGCCCTCACCCTGGGCTAGCTCACAGACTGGTCCTTGACGGCAAGCCCCCTCAAGTTTGGAGAACCACAGAGGCCTGAAGCTGGGCGGTGCCCAGCTTCAGGCCCAGTTCTAGCAGGCACGTTTTTGCAAATTCGCACAGATATCACAGGCAAATAGCTCTCTGGAAGGCAAAAATTGAGTTTGCAGGCAAAATGTACTAAGTCTCGCATGTAGCAGCTCAACTTGGGACAAGCCCACTTAAATTGACTGCTAATATCTACCTGGATTTTCAAAAACATACCTGCACTTAACCTACGCAGAGACAGAAAGTTCACCCTAACTGAGTCTCACAACACTTCCCTCCCCACCCCTCTGCTTTTCACACAAACTTGCAAGTCACTCACCTGCATTTAGGCCACACTCCAGGCTTTGTGTCAGCTTGATGCAATTGATTGTCAACAGCCTGTGTCTCTATGGGGGAGGTCAAAGGGCATTAGAATTAAGTCACCCTGGTTTAAGAAAAACAGCAAATTGGACCAAGCTGAAGGCTACAATACCCTCCCCTCCCCACCCCGGAGCTTTTGACACACAACCAAGAGCTACCCCCCAGCAGTAAGCCCTCACCCTGGGCTAGCTCACAGACTGGTCCTTGACGGCAAGCCCCCTCAAGTTTGGAGAACCACAGAGGCCTGAAGCTGGGCGGTGCCCAGCTTCAGGCCCAGTTCTAGCAGGCACGTTTTTGCAAACTCGCACAGATATCACAGGCAAATAGCTCTCTGGAAGGCAAAAATTGAGTTTGCAGGCAAAATGTACTAAGTCTCGCATGTAGCAGCTCAACTTGGGACAAGCCCACTTAAATTGACTGCTAATATCTACCTGGATTTTTAAAAACATACCTGCACTTAACCTACGGAGAGACAGAAAGTTCACCCTAACTGAGTCTCACAACACTTCCCTCCCCACCCCTCTGCTTTTCACACAAACTTGCAAGTCACTCACCTGCATTTAGGCCACACTCCAGGCTTTGTGTCAGCTTGATGCAATTGATTGTCAACAGCCTGTGTCTCTATGGGGGAGGTCAAAGGGCATTAGAATTAAGTCACCCTGGTTTAAGAAAAACAGCAAATTGGACCAAGCTGAAGGCTACAATACCCTCCCCTCCCCACCCCGGAGCTTTTGACACACAACCAAGAGCTACCCCCCAGCAGTAAGCCCTCACTCTGGGCTAGCTCACAGACTGGTCCTTGACGGCAAGCCCCCTCAAGTTTGGAGAACCACAGAGGCCTGAAGCTGGGCGGTGCCCAGCTTCAGGCCCAGTTCTAGCAGGCACGTTTTTGCAAATTCGCACAGATATCACAGGCAAATAGCTCTCTGGAAGGCAAAAATTGAGTTTGCAGGCAAAATGTACTAAGTCTCGCATGTAGCAGCTCAACTTGGGACAAGCCCACTTAAATTGACTGCTAATATCTACCTGGATTTTTAAAAACATACCTGCACTTAACCTACGGAGAGACAGAAAGTTCACCCTAACTGAGTCTCACAACACTTCCCTCCCCACCCCTCTGCTTTTCACACAAACTTGCAAGTCACTCACCTGCATTTAGGCCACACTCCAGGCTTTGTGTCAGCTTGATGCAATTGATTGTCAACAGCCTGTGTCTCTATGGGGGAGGTCAAAGGGCATTAGAATTAAGTCACCCTGGTTTAAGAAAAACAGCAAATTGGACCAAGCTGAAGGCTACAATACCCTCCCCTCCCCACCCCGGAGCTTTTGACACACAACCAAGAGCTACCCCCCAGCAGTAAGCCCTCACCCTGGGCTAGCTCACAGACTGGTCCTTGACGGCAAGCCCCCTCAAGTTTGGAGAACCACAGAGGCCTGAAGCTGGGCGGTGCCCAGCTTCAGGCCCAGTTCTAGCAGGCACGTTTTTGCAAATTCGCACAGATATCACAGGCAAATAGCTCTCTGGAAGGCAAAAATTGAGTTTGCAGGCAAAATGTACTAAGTCTCGCATGTAGCAGCTCAACTTGGGACAAGCCCACTTAAATTGACTGCTAATATCTACCTGGATTTTCAAAAACATACCTGCACTTAACCTACGCAGAGACAGAAAGTTCACCCTAACTGAGTCTCACAACACTTCCCTCCCCACCCCTCTGCTTTTCACACAAACTTGCAAGTCACTCACCTGCATCTAGGCCACACTCCAGGCTTTGTGTCAGCTTGATGCAATTGATTGTCAACAGCCTGTGTCTCTATGGGGGAGGTCAAAGGGCATTAGAATTAAGTCACCCTGGTTTAAGAAAAACAGCAAATTGGACCAAGCTGAAGGCTACAATACCCTCCCCTCCCCACCCCGGAGCTTTTGACACACAACCAAGAGCTACCCCCCAGCAGTAAGCCCTCACCCTGGGCTAGCTCACAGACTGGTCCTTGACGGCAAGCCCCCTCAAGTTTGGAGAACCACAGAGGCCTGAAGCTGGGCGGTGCCCAGCTTCAGGCCCAGTTCTAGCAGGCACGTTTTTGCAAATTCGCACAGATATCACAGGCAAATAGCTTTCTGGAAGGCAAAAATTGAGTTTGCAGGCAAAATGTACTAAGTCTCGCATGTAGCAGCTCAACTTGGGACAAGCCCACTTAAATTGACTGCTAATATCTACCTGGATTTTTAAAAACATACCTGCACTTAACCTACGCAGAGACAGAAAGTTCACCCTAACTGAGTCTCACAACACTTCCCTCCCCACCCCTCTGCTTTTCACACAAACTTGCAAGTCACTCACCTGCATTTAGGCCACACTCCAGGCTTTGTGTCAGCTTGATGCAATTGATTGTCAACAGCCTGTGTCTCTATGGGGGAGGTCAAAGGGCATTAGAATTAAGTCACCCTGGTTTAAGAAAAACAGCAAATTGGACCAAGCTGAAGGCTACAATACCCTCCCCTCCCCACCCCGGAGCTTTTGACACACAACCAAGAGCTACCCCCCAGCAGTAAGCCCTCACCCTGGGCTAGCTCACAGACTGGTCCTTGACGGCAAGCCCCCTCAAGTTTGGAGAACCACAGAGGCCTGAAGCTGGGCGGTGCCCAGCTTCAGGCCCAGTTCTAGCAGGCACGTTTTTGCAAATTCGCACAGATATCACAGGCAAATAGCTCTCTGGAAGGCAAAAATTGAGTTTGCAGGCAAAATGTACTAAGTCTCGCATGTAGCAGCTCAACTTGGGACAAGCCCACTTAAATTGACTGCTAATATCTACCTGGATTTTCAAAAACATACCTGCACTTAACCTACGCAGAGACAGAAAGTTCACCCTAACTGAGTCTCACAACACTTCCCTCCCCACCCCTCTGCTTTTCACACAAACTTGCAAGTCACTCACCTGCATTTAGGCCACACTCCAGGCTTTGTGTCAGCTTGATGCAATTGATTGTCAACAGCCTGTGTCTCTATGGGGGAGGTCAAAGGGCATTAGAATTAAGTCACCCTGGTTTAAGAAAAACAGCAAATTGGACCAAGCTGAAGGCTACAATACCCTCCCCTCCCCACCCCGGAGCTTTTGACACACAACCAAGAGCTACCCCCCAGCAGTAAGCCCTCACCCTGGGCTAGCTCACAGACTGGTCCTTGACGGCAAGCCCCCTCAAGTTTGGAGAACCACAGAGGCCTGAAGCTGGGCGGTGCCCAGCTTCAGGCCCAGTTCTAGCAGGCACGTTTTTGCAAATTCGCACAGATATCACAGGCAAATAGCTTTCTGGAAGGCAAAAATTGAGTTTGCAGGCAAAATGTACTAAGTCTCGCATGTAGCAGCTCAACTTGGGACAAGCCCACTTAAATTGACTGCTAATATCTACCTGGATTTTTAAAAACATACCTGCACTTAACCTACGCAGAGACAGAAAGTTCACCCTAACTGAGTCTCACAACACTTCCCTCCCCACCCCTCTGCTTTTCACACAAACTTGCAAGTCACTCACCTGCATTTAGGCCACACTCCAGGCTTTGTGTCAGCTTGATGCAATTGATTGTCAACAGCCTGTGTCTCTATGGGGGAGGTCAAAGGGCATTAGAATTAAGTCACCCTGGTTTAAGAAAAACAGCAAATTGGACCAAGCTGAAGGCTACAATACCCTCCCCTCCCCACCCCGGAGCTTTTGACACACAACCAAGAGCTACCCCCCAGCAGTAAGCCCTCACCCTGGGCTAGCTCACAGACTGGTCCTTGACGGCAAGCCCCCTCAAGTTTGGAAAACCACATAGGCCTGAAGCTGGGCGGTGCCCAGCTTCAGGCCCAGTTCTAGCAGGCACGTTTTTGCAAATTCGCACAGATATCACAGGCAAATAGCTTTCTGGAAGGCAAAAATTGAGTTTGCAGGCAAAATGTACTAAGTCTCGCATGTAGCAGCTCAACTTGGGACAAGCCCACTTAAATTGACTGCTAATATCTACCTGGATTTTTAAAAACATACCTGCACTTAACCTACGCAGAGACAGAAAGTTCACCCTAACTGAGTCTCACAACACTTCCCTCCCCACCCCTCTGCTTTTCACACAAACTTGCAAGTCACTCACCTGCATTTAGGCCACACTCCAGGCTTTGTGTCAGCTTGATGCAATTGATTGTCAACAGCCTGTGTCTCTATGGGGGAGGTCAAAGGGCATTAGAATTAAGTCACCCTGGTTTAAGAAAAACAGCAAATTGGACCAAGCTGAAGGCTACAATACCCTCCCCTCCCCACCCCGGAGCTTTTGACACACAACCAAGAGCTACCCCCCAGCAGTAAGCCCTCACCCTGGGCTAGCTCACAGACTGGTCCTTGACGGCAAGCCCCCTCAAGTTTGGAAAACCACATAGGCCTGAAGCTGGGCGGTGCCCAGCTTCAGGCCCAGTTCTAGCAGGCACGTTTTTGCAAATTCGCACAGATATGTATATATATATATATATATATATATATATATATATATATATATATATATATATATATATATATATAGATATCTGAGCTGATTTTCCAGAAGGTGGCTACAGAAATTGACGTTTTTGTTACCTTTTCTTAAGATAATTATTTATTTTTTTTTTAGCGTTTCTTATTGATTTCACATCAGTAACTTAATAGATTACAATGGTCATTAGCAAATATTTATAAAACCAAACTATTTTTCTACTACCCCCCCCCCCCTCCCTCCCTGATTTGCTAACCTAGCCCCACTCTCTCTCAAACGTCTTCTAACCGCGCAATGATTAGGCTTTGAATTCGGCGCGCGCTCTGAGATCAGAACTAAGTCATTAGACCTAGCGTTTCGTTTGGCTTCCTGAAGCAAAGTTTTCCTGAGGACATCATTAAGTCTAGTGAGGGGAGAAGTCTTACGTGTGCAGTTTCTGCCTCGTACTAATATGCTTGCTACCAATAGTCCTCTTTTAAGCTAAACGAGTAATTTTCAGTTACTCGGGCTTGGACTATTAAAGGCTTGTATATTGTGGGCTTTGCTTGAGGAGGTGGCAGTCTTTGGCTTTAAAAAGTAGGTCTTGGGGATGAGTTCTATTCGGGACACGTGAAATTTTCGCGAATTTTTCACCCAGCCAAAGTCTTAGTATATTTTTGTGGTGGAAAAGGGCGCTAACCCTTCCCTTTTCAAATGTTGATTTCAACATCCGGGATATAAACTGATATGGAAAACACTAGCAAGAATGGGCAAGGATTTTCTCTTCAAGAAGCGTGAGTTTGAAAAGCTATTCTATTATTTTTCGCCGTTATAACTGTAGCGTTGTTAGGCTAGTCATCGATTAGTCGAGAAGTGCGATTTTGGTCGGATTTCCGGACTCAATGTCATAAATAATTTCCAGATGTTCGTTCGGCGTGATTCTCATTACGTCTTGAACTTATAATTTACACGGAAAATCAATTTAAAACGCTGTCTTGCCCCGATTAAGCCGATTCTTTTGTGGAAGGCTAGTCTTGAGCGCTTAACGACCGGGTTTTGGTTGAGATTTAAGATGCGTTGGCGCCGTTAATAATTACCAAGTACGTGTCACACTTGTTTAGTCGGATCACAGGTCATGTCTCATTTCACTCGGGGGTCAATGTCACGTCTAATTCCAAAGAAAAGCCCCTCTTTTCACTTTCATAGTATTTCCTGACCTTACTTTCTTGTGATGAACCGTAACTGGAGTATTGTTAATGACTAGCATATTCCTTCAGCTTAGAAAGTCTCAAAATGTGCTCAATTTCTGTAGCCACCTTTTTGAAAATCAGCTCAGAAAGCTCAATGGTATAAGTCAAATTAGTTCAATGAGCTTGAACAAATGAAAATATGGTGCAAATGTTATAGCCCTGCTTGTCTAAATCACATTTCTTTTTTGTCAAGCAATGTAACTGATGTTAACAGAGGGCCTTGAAGCCCGAACTTAGCCTGTCATTTCAGGATATGTTGTATCTAAGAGACCTGATAGCCTTTGTTCTATGGCAGTCATTAAGGACATGATTTCTAGCCAAAAAATACAACTCTTAAAAGCACCGTTTCTTGTTCATTTCATTTCTACGGATCATTCTGAAGTGATTTATGATGCAAAGCAGAATATCAATCCTTTCTTGCAAATTCAAGGCTATACCCTTGTGCTTTCTGAGCTGATTTTCCAGAAGGTGGCTACAGAAATTGACGTTTTTGTTACCTTTTCTTAAGATATTTATTTTTTTTTTTTTTAGCGTTTCTTATTGATTTCACATCAGTAACTTAATAGATTACAATGGTCATTAGCAAATATTGATAAAACCAAACTATTTTTCTACTACCCCCCCCCCCTCCCTCCCTGATTTGCTAACCTAGCCCCACTCTCTCTCAAACGTCTTCTAACCGCGCAACGATTTGGCTTTGAATTCGGCGCGCGCTCTGAGATCAGAACTAAGTCATTAGACCTAGCGTTTCGTTTGGCTTCCTGAAGCAAAGTTTTCCTGAGGACATCATTAAGTCTAGTGAGGGGAGAAGTCTTACGTGTGCAGTTTCTGCCTCGTACTAATATGCTTGCTACCAATAGTCCTCTTTTAAGCTAAACGAGTAATTTTCAGTTACTCGGGCTTGGACTATTAAAGGCTTGTATATTGTGGGCTTTGCTTGAGGAGGTGACAGTCTTTGGCTTTAAAAAGTAGGTCTTGGGGATGAGTTCTATTCGGGACACGTGAAATTTTCGCGAATTTTTCACCCAGCCAAAGTCTTAGTATATTTTTGTGGTGGAAAAGGGCGCTAACCCTTCCCTTTTCAAATGTTGATTTTAACATCCGGGATATAAGCTGATATGGAAAACACTAGGAAGAATGGGCAAGGATTTTCTCTTCAAGAAGCGTGAGTTTGAAAAGCTATTCTATTATTTTTCGCCGTTATAACTGTAGCGTTGTTAGGCTAGTCATCGATTAGTCGAGAAGTGCGATTTTGGTCGGATTTCCGGACTCAATGTCACAAATAATTTCCAGATGTTCGTTCGGCGTGATTCTCATTACGTCTTGAACTTATAATTTACACGGAAAATCAATTTAAAACGCTGTCTTGCCCCGATTAAGCCGATTCTTTTGTGGAAGGCTAGTCTTGAGCGCTTAACGACCGGGTTTTGGTTGAGATTTAAGATGCGTTGGCGCCGTTAATAATTACCAAGTACGTGTCACACTTGTTTAGTCGGATCACAGGTCATGTCTCATTTCACTCGGGGGTCAATGTCACGTCTAATTCCAAAGAAAAGCCCCTCTTTTCACTTTCATAGTATTTCCTGACCTTACTTTCTTGTGATGAACCGTAACTGGAGTATTGTTAATGACTAGCATATTCCTTCAGCTTAGAAAGTCTCAAAATGTGCTCAATTTCTGTAGCCACCTTTTTGAAAATCAGCTCAGAAAGCTCAATGGTATAAGTCAAATTAGTTCAATGAGCTTGAACAAATGAAAATATGGTGCAAATGTTATAGCCCTGCTTGTCTAAATCACATTTCTTTTTTGTCAAGCAATGTAACTGATGTTAACAGAGGGCCTTGAAGCCCGAACTTAGCCTGTCATTTCAGGATATGTTGTATCTAAGAGACCTGATAGCCTTTGTTCTATGGCAGTCATTAAGGACATGATTTCTAGCCAAAAAATACAACTCTTAAAAGCACCGTTTCTTGTTCATTTCATTTCTACGGATCATTCTGAAGTGATTTATGATGCAAAGCAGAATATCAATCCTTTCTTGCAAATTCAAGGCTATACCCTTGTGCTTTCTGAGCTGATTTTCCAGAAGGTGGCTACAGAAATTGACGTTTTTGTTACCTTTTCTTAAGATATTTATTTTTTTTTTTTTTAGCGTTTCTTATTGATTTCACATCAGTAACTTAATAGATTACAATGGTCATTAGCAAATATTTATAAAACCAAACTATTTTTCTACTACCCCCCCCCCCTCCCTCCCTGATTTGCTAACCTAGCCCCACTCTCTCTCAAACGTCTTCTAACCGCGCAATGATTTGGCTTTGAATTCGGCGCGCGCTCTGAGATCAGAACTAAGTCATTAGACCTAGCGTTTCGTTTGGCTTCCTGAAGCAAAGTTTTCCTGAGGACATCATTAAGTCTAGTGAGGGGAGAAGTCTTACGTGTGCAGTTTCTGCCTCGTACTAATATGCTTGCTACCAATAGTCCTCTTTTAAGCTAAACGAGTAATTTTCAGTTACTCGGGCTTGGACTATTAAAGGCTTGTATATTGTGGGCTTTGCTTGAGGAGGTGACAGTCTTTGGCTTTAAAAAGTAGGTCTTGGGGATGAGTTCTATTCGGGACACGTGAAATTTTCGCGAATTTTTCACCCAGCCAAAGTCTTAGTATATTTTTGTGGTGGAAAAGGGCGCTAACCCTTCCCTTTTCAAATGTTGATTTCAACATCCGGGATATAAGCTGATATGGAAAACACTAGGAAGAATGGGCAAGGATTTTCTCTTCAAGAAGCGTGAGTTTGAAAAGCTATTCTATTATTTTTCGCCGTTATAACTGTAGCGTTGTTAGGCTAGTCATCGATTAGTCGAGAAGTGCGATTTTGGTCGTATTTCCGGACTCAATGTCATAAATAATTTCCAGATGTTCGTTCGGCGTGATTCTCATTACGTCTTGAACTTATAATTTACACGGAAAATCAATTTAAAACGCTGTCTTGCCCCGATTAAGCCGATTCTTTTGTGGAAGGCTAGTCTTGAGCGCTTAACGACCGGGTTTTGGTTGAGATTTAAGATGCGTTGGCGCCGTTAATAATTACCAAGTGTCACACTTGTTTAGTCGGATCACAGGTCATGTCTCATTTCACTCGGGTGTCAATGTCACGTCTAATTCCAAAGAAAAGCCCCTCTTTTCACTTTCATAGTATTTCCTGACCTTACTTTCTTGTGATGAACCGTAACTGGAGTATTGTTAATGACTAGCATATTCCTTCAGCTTAGAAAGTCTCAAAATGTGCTCAATTTCTGTAGCCACCTTTTTGAAAATCAGCTCAGAAAGCTCAATGGTATAAGTCAAATTAGTTCAATGAGCTTGAACAAATGAAAATATGGTGCAAATGTTATAGCCCTGCTTGTCTAAATCACATTTCTTTTTTGTCAAGCAATGTAACTGATGTTAACAGAGGGCCTTGAAGCCCGAACTTAGCCTGTCATTTCAGGATATGTTGTATCTAAGAGACCTGTTAGCCTTTGTTCTATGGCAGTCATTAAGGACATGATTTCTAGCCAAAAAATACAACTCTTAAAAGCACCGTTTCTTGTTCATTTCATTTCTACGGATCATTCTGAAGTGATTTATGATGCAAAGCAGAATATCAATCCTTTCTTGCAAATTCAAGGCTATACCCTTGTGCTTTCTGAGCTGATTTTCCAGAAGGTGGCTACAGAAATTGACGTTTTTGTTACCTTTTCTTAAGATATTTATTTATTTATTTATTTTTTTTTTAGCGTTTCTTATTGAATTTCACATCAGTAACTTAATAGATTACAATGGTCATTAGCAAATATTTATAAAACCAAACTATTTTTCTACTACCCCCCCCCCCCCTCCCTCCCTGATTTGCTAACCTAGCCCCACTCTCTCTCAAACGTCTTCTAACCGCGCAATGATTTGGCTTTGAATTCGGCGCGCGCTCTGAGATCAGAACTAAGTCATTAGACCTAGCGTTTCGTTTGGCTTCCTGAAGCAAAGTTTTCCTGAGGACATCATTAAGTCTAGTGAGGGGAGAAGTCTTACGTGTGCAGTTTCTGCCTCGTACTAATATGCTTGCTACCAATAGTCCTCTTTTAAGCTAAACGAGTAATTTTCAGTTACTCGGGCTTGGACTATTAAAGGCTTGTATATTGTGGGCTTTGCTTGAGGAGGTGACAGTCTTTGGCTTTAAAAAGTAGGTCTTGGGGATGAGTTCTATTCGGGCACACGTGAAATTTTCGCGAATTGTTTCACCCAGCCAAAGTCTTAGTATATTTTTGTGGTGGAAAAGGGCGCTAACCCTTCCCTTTTCAAATGTTGATTTCAACATCCGGGATATAAGCTGATATGGAAAACACTAGCAAGAATGGGCAAGGATTTTCTCTTCAAGAAGCGTGAGTTTGAAAAGCTATTCTATTATTTTTCGCCGTTATAACTGTAGCGTTGTTAGGCTAGTCATCGATTAGTCGAGAAGTGCGATTTTGGTCGGATTTCCGGACTCAATGTCATAAATAATTTCCAGATGTTCGTTCGGCGTGATTCTCATTACGTCTTGAACTTATAATTTACACGGAAAATCAATTTAAAACGCTGTCTTGCCCCGATTAAGCCGATTCTTTTGTGGAAGGCTAGTCTTGAGCGCTTAACGACCGGGTTTTGGTTGAGATTTAAGATGCGTTGGCGCCGTTAATAATTACCAAGTGTCACACTTGTTTAGTCGGATCACAGGTCATGTCTCATTTCACTCGGGTGTCAATGTCACGTCTAATTCCAAAGAAAAGCCCCTCTTTTCACTTTCATAGTATTTCCTGACCTTACTTTCTTGTGATGAACCGTAACTGGAGTATTGTTAATGACTAGCATATTCCTTCAGCTTAGAAAGTCTCAAAATGTGCTCAATTTCTGTAGCCACCTTTTTGAAAATCAGCTCAGAAAGCTCAATGGTATAAGTCAAATTAGTTCAATGAGCTTGAACAAATGAAAATATGGTGCAAATGTTATAGCCCTGCTTGTCTAAATCACATTTCTTTTTTGTCAAGCAATGTAACTGATGTTAACAGAGGGCCTTGAAGCCCGAACTTAGCCTGTCATTTCAGGATATGTTGTATCTAAGAGACCTGTTAGCCTTTGTTCTATGGCAGTCATTAAGGACATGATTTCTAGCCAAAAAATACAACTCTTAAAAGCACCGTTTCTTGTTCATTTCATTTCTACGGATCATTCTGAAGTGATTTATGATGCAAAGCAGAATATCAATCCTTTCTTGCAAATTCAAGGCTATACCCTTGTGCTTTCTGAGCTGATTTTCCAGAAGGTGGCTACAGAAATTGACGTTTTTGTTACCTTTTCTTAAGATATTTATTTATTTATTTATTTTTTTTTTAGCGTTTCTTATTGAATTTCACATCAGTAACTTAATAGATTACAATGGTCATTAGCAAATATTTATAAAACCAAACTATTTTTCTACTACCCCCCCCCCCCCTCCCTCCCTGATTTGCTAACCTAGCCCCACTCTCTCTCAAACGTCTTCTAACCGCGCAATGATTTGGCTTTGAATTCGGCGCGCGCTCTGAGATCAGAACTAAGTCATTAGACCTAGCGTTTCGTTTGGCTTCCTGAAGCAAAGTTTTCCTGAGGACATCATTAAGTCTAGTGAGGGGAGAAGTCTTACGTGTGCATTTCTGCCTCGTACTAATATGCTTGCTACCAATAGTCCTCTTTTAAGCTAAACGAGTAATTTTCAGTTACTCGGGCTTGGACTATTAAAGGCTTGTATATTGTGGGCTTTGCTTGAGGAGGTGACAGTCTTTGGCTTTAAAAAGTAGGTCTTGGGGATGAGTTCTATTCGGGACAACGTGAAATTTTCGCGAATTGTTTCACCCAGCCAAAGTCTTAGTATATTTTTGTGGTGGAAAAGGGCGCTAACCCTTCCCTTTTCAAATGTTGATTTCAACATCCGGGATATAAGCTGATATGGAAAACACTAGCAAGAATGGGCAAGGATTTTCTCTTCAAGAAGCGTGAGTTTGAAAAGCTATTCTATTATTTTTCGCCGTTATAACTGTAGCGTTGTTAGGCTAGTCATCGATTAGTCGAGAAGTGCGATTTTGGTCGGATTTCCGGACTCAATGTCATAAATAATTTCCAGATGTTCGTTCGGCGTGATTCTCATTACGTCTTGAACTTATAATTTACACGGAAAATCAATTTAAAACGCTGTCTTGCCCCGATTAAGCCGATTCTTTTGTGGAAGGCTAGTCTTGAGCGCTTAACGACCGGGTTTTGGTTGAGATTTAAGATGCGTTGGCGCCGTTAATAATTACCAAGTGTCACACTTGTTTAGTCGGATCACAGGTCATGTCTCATTTCACTCGGGTGTCAATGTCACGTCTAATTCCAAAGAAAAGCCCCTCTTTTCACTTTCATAGTATTTCCTGACCTTACTTTCTTGTGATGAACCGTAACTGGAGTATTGTTAATGACTAGCATATTCCTTCAGCTTAGAAAGTCTCAAAATGTGCTCAATTTCTGTAGCCACCTTTTTGAAAATCAGCTCAGAAAGCTCAATGGTATAAGTCAAATTAGTTCAATGAGCTTGAACAAATGAAAATATGGTGCAAATGTTATAGCCCTGCTTGTCTAAATCACATTTCTTTTTTGTCAAGCAATGTAACTGATGTTAACAGAGGGCCTTGAAGCCCGAACTTAGCCTGTCATTTCAGGATATGTTGTATCTAAGAGACCTGTTAGCCTTTGTTCTATGGCAGTCATTAAGGACATGATTTCTAGCCAAAAAATACAACTCTTAAAAGCACCGTTTCTTGTTCATTTCATTTCTACGGATCATTCTGAAGTGATTTATGATGCAAAGCAGAATATCAATCCTTTCTTGCAAATTCAAGGCTATACCCTTGTGCTTTCTGAGCTGATTTTCCAGAAGGTGGCTACAGAAATTGACGTTTTTGTTACCTTTTCTTAAGATATTTATTTATTTATTTATTTTTTTTTTAGCGTTTCTTATTGATTTCACATCAGTAACTTAATAGATTACAATGGTCATTAGCAAATATTTATAAAACCAAACTATTTTTCTACTACCCCCCCCCCCCTCCCTCCCTGATTTGCTAACCTAGCCCCACTCTCTCTCAAACGTCTTCTAACCGCGCAATGATTTGGCTTTGAATTCGGCGCGCGCTCTGAGATCAGAACTAAGTCATTAGACCTAGCGTTTCGTTTGGCTTCCTGAAGCAAAGTTTTCCTGAGGACATCATTAAGTCTAGTGAGGGAGAAGTCTTACGTGTGCAGTTTCTGCCTCGTACTAATATGCTTGCTACCAATAGTCCTCTTTTAAGCTAAACGAGTAATTTTCAGTTACTCGGGCTTGGACTATTAAAGGCTTGTATATTGTGGGCTTTGCTTGAGGAGGTGACAGTCTTTGGCTTTAAAAAGTAGGTCTTGGGGATGAGTTCTATTCGGGACACGTGAAATTTTCGCGAATTTTTCACCCAGCCAAAGTCTTAGTATATTTTTGTGGTGGAAAAGGGCGCTAACCCTTCCCTTTTCAAATGTTGATTTCAACATCCGGGATATAAGCTGATATGGAAAACACTAGCAAGAATGGGCAAGGATTTTCTCTTCAAGAAGCGTGAGTTTGAAAAGCTATTCTATTTTTTTTCGCCGTTATAACTGTAGCGTTGTTAGGCTAGTCATCGATTAGTCGAGAAGTGCGATTTTGGTCGGATTTCCGGACTCAATGTCATAAATAATTTCCAGATGTTCGTTCGGCGTGATTCTCATTACGTCTTGAACTTATAATTTACACGGAAAATCAATTTAAAACGCTGTCTTGCCCCGATTAAGCCGATTCTTTTGTGGAAGGCTAGTCTTGAGCGCTTAACGACCGGGTTTTGGTTGAGATTTAAGATGCGTTGGCGCCGTTAACAATTACCAAGTGTCACACTTGTTTAGTCGGATCACAGGTCATGTCTCATTTCACTCGGGTGTCAATGTCACGTCTAATTCCAAAGAAAAGCCCCTCTTTTCACTTTCATAGTATTTCCTGACCTTACTTTCTTGTGATGAACCGTAACTGGAGTATTGTTAATGACTAGCATATTCCTTCAGCTTAGAAAGTCTCAAAATGTGCTCAATTTCTGTAGCCACCTTTTTGAAAATCAGCTCAGAAAGCTCAATGGTATAAGTCAAATTAGTTCAATGAGCTTGAACAAATGAAAATATGGTGCAAATGTTATAGCCCTGCTTGTCTAAATCACATTTCTTTTTTGTCAAGCAATGTAACTGATGTTAACAGAGGGCCTTGAAGCCCGAACTTAGCCTGTCATTTCAGGATATGTTGTATCTAAGAGACCTGTTAGCCTTTGTTCTATGGCAGTCATTAAGGACATGATTTCTAGCCAAAAAATACAACTCTTAAAAGCACCGTTTCTTGTTCATTTCATTTCTACGGATCATTCTGAAGTGATTTATGATGCAAAGCAGAATATCAATCCTTTCTTGCAAATTCAAGGCTATACCCTTGTGCTTTCTGAGCTGATTTTCCAGAAGGTGGCTACAGAAATTGACGTTTTTGTTACCTTTTCTTAAGATATTTATTTATTTATTTATTTTTTTTTTAGCGTTTCTTATTGATTTCACATCAGTAACTTAATAGATTACAATGGTCATTAGCAAATATTTATAAAACCAAACTATTTTCTACTACCCCCCCCCCTCCCTCCCTGATTTGCTAACCTAGCCCCACTCTCTCTCAAACGTCTTCTAACCGCGCAATGATTTGGCTTTGAATTCGGCGCGCGCTCTGAGATCAGAGCTAAGTCATTAGACCTAGCGTTTCGTTTGGCTTCCTGAAGCAAAGTTTTCCTGAGGACATCATTAAGTCTAGTGAGGGGAGAAGTCTTACGTGTGCAGTTTCTGCCTCGTACTAATATGCTTGCTACCAATAGTCCTCTTTTAAGCTAAACGAGTAATTTTCAGTTACTCGGGCTTGGACTATTAAAGGCTTGTATATTGTGGGCTTTGCTTGAGGAGGTGACAGTCTTTGGCTTTAAAAAGTAGGTCTTGGGGATGAGTTCTATTCGGGACACGTGAAATTTTCGCGAATTTTTCACCCAGCCAAAGTCTTAGTATATTTTGTGGTGGAAAGGGCGCTAACCCTTCCCTTTTCAAATGTTGATTTCAACATCCGGGATATAAGCTGATATGGAAAACACTAGCAAGAATGGGCAAGGATTTTCTCTTCAAGAAGCGTGAGTTTGAAAAGCTATTCTATTATTTTTCGCCGTTATAACTGTAGCGTTGTTAGGCTAGTCATCGATTAGTCGAGAAGTGCGATTTTGGTCGGATTTCCGGACTCAATGTCATAAATAATTTCCAGATGTTCGTTCGGCGTGATTCTCATTACGTCTTGAACTTATAATTTACACGGAAAATCAATTAAAACGCTGTCTTGCCCCGATTAAGCCGATTCTTTTGTGGAAGGCTAGTCTTGAGCGCTTAACGAC
>NW_028146180.1:0-2500 GCF_977016875.1 Pavona decussata
CTAATTGTTAATTAAGTAATGGTTCGCGTAAGAACTATAGCGGAATCAGCGGGATTCCGGCAGCGGCAGCCGTTCACTACAAGCACGAAATAATTACCAAAGAGCAGCTCTGATTGGTTTTCAAACAAGAAGCGCCAAATTCAAAAACTCTTCCTTAAACCATAGCGTTGTTTAGCGAAAAAAATGAACGGCAATTGAACAGGCTCTTGTTCGCACATAACTACCTATTCTCCTGCAATTTCATCAGATTTGCATGTGGGGAAGTGCTGTTTGAAGACAAATTTCTTCGTGTAGTGAACATTGATTGTCAACAATAAGTTCTGCTTTCTATTTCCGCCGAAGGGTTTTAGCAATGATCACGTCTCATTGGTGCGGCACGAGGAGATTATCACACCTAATCGAAGGATAGTGCTACTTTGCCGCCAACAGCATTTTCTCGCGCGGTCTTCCCTGTGCAAAATATTTTCCTTTATTTTCGTCAATTCCAACTCGAAGTATGGCTGAAAGGTGAGTTTTTCTTTTTCCGTTTATTTTTTGAAGTGTCAATCTTTGTAACTTAGGCATTTGCCGTTTTGCTTTACGTCAGAAAGCGACGTTGTGAAGATGAAACAGTAGCGGAAAGCGGAAAGCGTGCCAGGACACAGTTTGAACCGAACGTATGTAGCTATGTAGTAGAAAGCGTTCATATGAGATAGCAATTTTACTTCTTTATAAGAAGAACGTTTCACTAGCGGTACTGTTTTTGTATGTTCCTTTACTAGAGTTTCTTCTTGATTTTATAAAAGAATAGTGGCAAATGTGTAAGATGTCAGCATTACACAGGAACTAAGACCATTGATACTTTTTCTGGCAGAAAATTCACCTCTACCGACTCTACGGTAACAACAACCGCTCGCAAAAGAAGATCCAAGTGGTGGACGAGCTGATGAAAGGAAAAAGTGTTGCCGTGATTGCTCGCGAGTTAGGAATTGCCGAAGCGACCGTCGAGGTTTACGCAATCGATTGTTTTGCCGCCAACGCACCACTGGACAAAACATTACTCGCTCGACACATGGACATCAACCCCGAGTCCTTCAAACTAATAAAGGGAGCGATTGAAGGTTGTAAGGATGGCAAATTGCGTACCGTCAAAGATCAGTTGGATGTTTTCTCCTACAACCAGATTCGCCTGGTACTCGCTTGTATGATTCGCGATTTGGAAATTGAGGATTAGATTCATTCACATTGGAATTGTAAGCTTTGTGCAAAGCAGGGAACTGACATTTTTGTCTCTTTTTATCACTAAAATGCTGCGGTTACTTCTATTTCCTGCGAGTTAGTTTTCAAAAGGTTTGCCCTTTCATTAGGCCATTTTACAGTTGTGTGCTTAGTGGCTTGGCCTTGGATTGGAAGCGAGGCAGGGGGTGACCTTGTTTTGATACAAACCTCCCTGCTTTTCATCTGTAGATCATGCTGTTCTAATGCTAACTGGTTTGCATTTACATATGAAAAACTGAGGTTTGTATCAAAACAAGGTCACCCCCAGCCTCGCTTCCAATCCAAGGCCAGGTCACTAAACACACATCTGTAAAATGGCCTATTCTGTCAAACATTTATGTTGGAGACCCAGGGGGATAACCGGTTTGGGAAAGCTCCCAAAATGGACAATCTTTCAAGCGCGGGTCACGCCCCCCCCCCCTGGGTCCCCGATGAAGTATGGCACAAGAACAATGAATTCATAAACTAAACTGTATAGTAGACAACTCGATTTTACATTGTACGGTGTGTACTGACCAAATTGTCACAGAAATAAGGAAGTTGAATAAATAAACAAAGTTGATTTGTATATATTCTACTCAAACTCTTTTTAAATAGATAACACAAGTGGCTTTTCCAGAGTGCTCTTGTATGAACTTATTTGCAGTAATAACCCTTTCATCAAGACCTGCCCTACATTTCTTTCCGAGTCGATTGAGTTGATACGCCAGCACCCGCGCGGCAGATTACTTTCGCGTGTACTCGCCAGTTCCTGTGAATGCTTTTTTTTTTTTTGAAAAAAAAATGTTGGACAGTTTCTCCCAGCATTCCCCTTTCCATACCCTCCAGAAGCCTACACTGTAAACAATCAGCACCCCTCACAAGAAGGCCTGATAGCCAATAACTAGGTAAAATTGTTTAAAATCAAGAAATGCTGCATTGATGTTTTTATGACAATTCAGAAATATAACTCAGTGTCAGGGCCCCAACCAGATCCTTATACACTTCAATTGGATCAAAAAACATGCACAACAAGATCTACTACAAGCTTTAGTGGTCTAGTCCTTTTTATTTTACAAGATGGATACCCAAATGTCTTCCCAAATTGAATAATAGGAACAATAAAACGAGGTAACAGTTATGAACTGGCCATTTATCACAAAAATGTCAAGTCCCAAGAAAAGAGATGTTTTGACATTATCATTGCCAAAATACAAAACAAAGGTAAGTATGGAGCCTCCAGCTATACATGATCAAAAAGAGG
>NW_028146180.1:5000-12500 GCF_977016875.1 Pavona decussata
CATTGTCTAGCAAACAAACAAGAAATAACTATTACAATGTGTACATGTAAGTTGATGGTTAGCATACCACATTATGCCTTTTTTCTGAAGACTATTAAAATAAGCTTTAAAATTTAGACTATAATAATAGCCTTTTTATAATAATTTATACCTGTATCTACATGTATGGGTGAATGCTTGTAATATGCATAGATCTGCATTTGGATTGATAAAACTCAAACACAGCAAAGACTCCCCTTTCAGCCCTTTGACCCTTTTAAAAGCATCTATCTAAGCATCAGACTACATTGTTTCAATTCTTGTGGTACAATGTTTTAAAGAAAACAAACAAAAATATTAATTTTAAAGAATGCACTTCAATTACATTGACTTGTGTCCATCTACTGGAATTTTGCATTTCTTTTTGCCTGCCAAAAATTATACAGTGGAACCCTACCTCACGGCCAACCCTTTACAACGGCAAGATTTTAGTGGCCCGTTGTTGGCTGGATAGACGGGGTTCCACCGTAATAACAATAATACCAATAATGATGCCAGCCACTCACCAGAAAACAAATACACCCTAAATCCAGGGAATGAACTCTCGAGCCAACTGAAGCCTATGTCAAGAGCACTTTGGGTGAACCAAGTGTCTTGCTTGGTGTCATCACTCCAAAGGTCTATCACCTCAGCTGATCTCTCACCGACCTCCACTTGTGCCACAACGTAAAACCCATGTAGTGAAATACCCCTCTTGCCATACCAGTCCCTTTGTATTTCGCGCGTTCGTTTCCCCAGTTCTAGCTTCATTTTATAATCCACTACGACAACACATTCTCCAGGTCTGAGGTTCTTTAGGGTGTACTGATAATAGTCGGCCTGGTGTTTTGTGCGTAACAAATGGCCAATGTACTCCCAATGGGTACTGACAACGTCTGCCAACTTTTCCTGAAGCTTCACTTTTAAACTTGGGGCACAAAGCTCGATGGCTGATGACAGTGTTTGGCAGGCATCATAGAAGTTAGTAACTTCTGCACAGTGATCTGGATGCTCTTCTGTGCAAGATCCAAATGCATGACTCATGCACAGTTCTTTGCATGTGGAATGCCTTTCAGATGATTTTGCCAACTTTGTCTTCAAAAATGTTTGATATGCTCGTAAACTCTTAACAACTCCATGACAATCAATTGTTGTTGTTTCAACTTGAGAAACAGAGTGTGCAATAGAACACATGGCATCAAAGTTGGAATGTCCAAAATCGTCACAGAGGTTGCACAGGCCAGCAAGCATTGTACTCATGTGGAAGTTGCGTGGCAGGTGTGTATAAACATAAGTTCTTTTCACACCATTTGGGCATTCAAGGCGGTACTGCTGTACAACGTTCTTTATAGAGTCCTGCCAGTATCGGATAGCAGTCTCTTCACCACCTACCAATACACTTCGACATGAAGAAGCTCTGGTAATGTTGTCCCGATGAAGAAATTCCGTGAGTTCCTCAATAATCTGAGGGCTAACGCGCTGTCTAGTAAACTTAAATTCAGGGGGAGGAATTCCCCCACGTCCGAACAAAAGACAATGAACTCTGGCAGCGGTGACCGTGTTTGGTGAACAACTAAATAATTGCTGAAGGGTGCGATAAGGAAAATCTGTTGCCACAATGGACAACAAGCGCCGCTTCTCATCACCATAATGGCGTACTCTGCCAATTTTCCTGGCTGCATCAGTGCGGGACTTCACATTGTCAAGTATTTTGCCTTCCAGGGTCAACCGACTTTGTGACTTTGTGTTGCCAATCAAAAATTTTTCCTTTTGTTTCCTTGCATTTTGGTCTATCTTCTTGGTGACTTGCTTGTCCTTACAAGCCTTGTACTCTTTTGATAGAATATCAAGGAAGTAGGTGTCGTCTGAGTTTTTGTCTTTGACAACTGAATTTCCAAAGACTTGATTCCAGCTTTTGGAATCAACAACATCTCCCATGAGTTTCTGCAACGATGTTCCAGGCTCAAAATGTACATACTTCATGGCAGTGTCCTTTACTAATTCGATAATTTCACTCCTCATATAACGCTGTGTTCGCTCTTGGGCATCCTGGTAGGGACGAATAGGAATGCAAGGAACCTGTGTTCCTGTCGATACTTGGAACAAGGCAATTGTACTGCTTGGAGTTAAGGTACTTGGAGACAACCCATTGTTAGCAACCAGATGACCCTGGAAAAAGAAATTGTTTTTTTTTAATGACAAGAGTAATAATACATTGTACTTGGATAGTTTCCCACTTGCATGCTCGAAAAGAATTGTCATTTTAGATTGAGAGTATAACATATCCAAATACATTTGTGGAATATTGGAGTAATAAATGCTGGGAAAGTACTCACTACCATACATCTAATACCCTAATGTAAATAAAATGTACTAGACATTCTGCAAGACTAGTCATAACATGTAGGTTCATATAACACATAACATGTCTTTTCTAGCATTTTACTCAACTTAACTGTGCTATACTGTAAAGAATTCTGAAACTAATGCCTCAACTGTGAGGCATTGGTCTTTTTCAAAAAAAAAAATAAAATGCCTCGGGCTTGATCAAGGGAAGTTTTAGAAAATAACTGATATTACATACGTTCTCTTCTGTCGGAGCACAGAAATTCTCATCAAGACTGAGGGTGCTTTCTTCTATGTCAATCTGGATTGAAGGGAAAACAAGAAAATGTTATTGTTTGTGTTTACACAGCTACCCAAGTGGGTCTTGACAATCTGCGAGCAAGCGAGCCATGTGAGACAGGCATGCGAGGCACTCAGGTTAGCCTAAAAAAGACTCCGGGTAGCCTGAATAGCACTCTGGTTAGCCTACATGTAAATAGCACTTGGGTTAGCTTATAATAAATAGCTCCCCGGTTAGCTTTAACGGTTAGCATTTATGTTGGGGGCTGTTCGTGCCTCACATGCCTCGCATGTTTTGTTTATGCCTCGCACATCTGCCTTGATGCTTCGCATGCCTTGCTGGCTGGCATATTATACACGCTCTAGCCAATTTATAATTTCTTTTTCTATACATGCATAACTTTTTCTTACTTAAGCATAACAATAAACAAATAAAAATACATCAGTAATAATATGCTAAAAATCGTGCACTCAAGATCAGATATCAAATAATCAAATACAGTTGGACAATTGGATGCCCCTGGATAAATATTGAATTAAATAAATAAATAGATAAATAAATAAATAAATAAATAAATAAATAAATAAATAAAATGTAAACAACACAGCATATAACAAATTCCAAAAAAAATTGTCCACCCTGTAAAACAAATCAAATTTGAAACTCAAGTTTCCTAGCTTATTTCCAGCACTATGTAAAAACTTACTAGTTACATTCAGGACTGTATCAGATTTGAAATGCTATACATTGGGCAAAGCAAGAGCCCAAAAGAAAAATAAAATAAAATAAAAATAGGCATTAATTTCCTCAACGACAAGTAAAACAGTAACATTTACCGGTGGGGTCAAATGTGATGTCTTGTCCACTGAGTCTGACTCTGAAGTAAGTTCATCCTATGAAGGTGACAAAAGCGAAGACACGTGTAAGCTACATGTGTGAGAAAGACAACAATCATGTCAAACAGTTCACTTTCACGTTTGCAAACAGGATACACAAATTGAATCTGATCAGAAGCATAAACTGCCAGCAATTTCAAATGCGTTTTACGTAAAGAATATCACAAAAAAGAAGAAAGGCAATCTGGCTCACCGTTTCAACAGAGGTCGAACCGTTTGCGTTTGTATTCAAATCTCCAAGCTTTCGACACTTTTCTTCGACTGCTATGCGATCACGGCAGGCCAAACAGATCTTTCTCTTTCTTCCTGCATGCTTAGAATCAAAGATGCAATACTTTTCTTCATAAAAGGTTGCCACGCGAAGGTCAACGTCAGAACTGTGGTGCCATTCCAGATGGTTTTTGCACTTGCAAGAAGCGGTAAAGGACATCTTACCAACGCGATAAAATCAAACGAATAATAACACTCACTACATTTTAAATCCGCAGAAAACGCTTTTCATGAAACTATACACATTATATACAATTTACAGGTAAGCTGTATACACCAGCGAAACCTTTTTTAACCCAAAAACGCAGAGAAGAAAACCTTGACAATGACAAAATCCAAGATGGCGGCGCTTTCAACTCTGTCCTCGTGAAGGTGCCTATCCGCGCGGACGACTTCCCCACGTCGGAATCTTACGAAACTTCGGGAAACAATAGATCATACGTCATTATCGGAAAACTTACAATAAAATCGGACTTTTTCAACTTTTCTTCGGATAAAATTCGGTAAAAAAGAGTTTAAACCAATCAGAGAGCTCAAAATTAATTGGATAAGCCAATTAAATAGGAACGCCACTGCTCATGCGTTGCCGCGAAGTGCTATCGTTCTTACGCGAACTATTACTAAAATACAAAACCAGCCGCTACTAAGAGAGACATACAAGGAACCTCCCTTGATCTCTTATAGAAATGGGAAGTCGCTGAAAGACATGCTTGTTAAAGCAAAACTATAAAGGCTTTTATCAACACAATGGGCACACAACGGGAGTCGTGCAGGTCTGTCAACCCCATTTAAACAAGTTTAATATTTAATCCACTTTTAAATAAATATAAGAGATAATAAAACTGGCTGCTTGGGTTTAAAAAATTGATCGGAATTGCTGACTTTTTTGTTTGCGTATTTGATTTAGCGTTAAAAATAGAATTTTTACACATCAAGATTGTAGACCAGAGTGGAGCCCGGAGCCCTAGAGCAGATGATGTTGGAACCCTAGAGCCCTGAAATTTTCGCCTTGGAGCCCTGGAGCCCTGCATTTTTAAGGCCGGAGCCCTGGAGCCCTAAACCCCTTTGGGACCCTGATAAATAAATAAATAAATAAATAAATAAATATTCATGCGCTTTTTACCATTCGTTAAAGGCTGCAGTCTGGTAGCCGAAAGCTTATGTTTTTTTAAAAACTTTCTAGCCTGAAAACGTTTTTTAGATTTTAAAAGATGTATAATCCTGGTTATTCGTCTATTTTTATTAGAATACTTACATCAAATTTTTTTAGCCCAAGGGAAGTTTTTTTTTACGATTTTTATTTACCTCATATGACACATAACCATGAAAATACAAAACTGAATGCAAGGCTGGCACTACGGCGAAGGGCAGATTTATTAAAGGGCAGATTTATTGGCCACTAATAAATCTGCCCTTTGCCGTAGTGCCAGCCTTGCATTCAGTTTTGTATTTTCATGGTTGTGACGCCTGACACGAGGTCTTTCACAAGAGAGATCCGGCAAAATTACCAGCAAATTTAATTCCTGTGTTGTGTGGACCTCTGCATTCAAAAGTTTTACATAACCATAATACAATAAATACAGTACAAACCCCTACTTACAATACTTACATTTATACAATGGTTAGCGTTATACTAACAATATACATAGTATATTTACAATTACTAATACCTTACAATATACTTGCAATTTGTTACAATATTAATAATATTTAAAGTGCTTGCAGTACTGGCTAAAGTTGTGCAAAACAGTTTTATACTCTTAGAAATAATACGCTCAAACTTAAGTAAAATGCCAGAGAAGTGGGAAGGGAGGGGTGGGGGAGAGAGAAATTAGGAAAAGTTAATAGTAATTACATTTTCACACACATATAAAGAGGTTCCCATTTTCTGCTGTCCCCACTGTTTGATTCTAGCTCATACCTTGATTTCAGTAGATGCAGGCATTGCAAAAGGCTGGGAAGTTTTGCTTTTGTTTTAGCTAACCATATAGGATATCGCACTAACAGGAGAGTGAGTAATCTGTTTGGAGTGCAAATTTTGAACTGTCCGGCCTCAGCCCCAAGGCGATAGTGTTTTCCATTGTAAAGTCTTCCGATATCAAATCAGCTTTCCTCAACCATTCGCGGTTACGTCATCCCAAAAAAATGATGTTATATCACATGACCAGAAAAGATGAATTTTAAAATGTTTTCGGTCAGTTTGCAAAACGTACAGTTAGTGTTGTCCTGTAACCCGATTTTACATAGACAATTATTAGTTGACATTCGTCTGTGCAAGGATTTGAAATGGAATTCGATAAAGTTAATGCTTTTGGTACAACGTCTAGCCAAACAGTAAGCAGACGTCCTGTTTATGTTTTTCTTGCTTGCGAGTTCACAGTTAATGAGCCATTTCTTTTGGCTGATGTCGGGGGTTTTGCTTTTAGTATTTACTAGTTTCTTGTAAGCGAGTAAGAGGGAGCTCTTTGGGTGTTTACCATCCTAGCGCGAAAACTGCCTTGCTCTTGGACAATGTCCCTTGAAATTTGCCAAGTGGATTTCCGTAAGCATTTAACGGCTGCTACAATCCCATAAAAACTGAGAGGGCGAACGTTTAGGCTGTACCTTAGACAAAAATCTTTCAGGGAAAGAAAAGTGTTATTATCATTTCCTAATAAATGTCTCACCTAAGTGACACCCTTTCCCAACAATCTTTGAAGAGAACGGATTTATTACCAATCCTTATGAGAGAATTATACCATAACGGTTGATCTAAAAGTGTTCCTCGGACAAAATTTATTTGATTTTCAAAATTAATTTCTCCCCAGATTTCTAGTATTTCTCTGAAAAAAGCATTCGAAACTTTGGTTATCTCCATGGTGTCTCTAGTATTGAGGTTAGAGGTAGAATATTTTAACCGCTGCAATTTTTACGTACATCAACCAAGAAAAGTTTCGATTTCCCGTTATTATTGGTATCCAAGTATTTCCGCGGCCTGTGATGATCATGATAATAATAATAATAATAATAATAATAATAATAATAATGATGATGATGATGATGATGATAATAATAATAATAATAATAATAATAATAATATTGACGATAATGATGATGATGATGATGATCATCATCATCATCATCCTCATTTAAATGAATACGATCTGATGGAAGGAGGACAACGAGGCGCGAGAGAACAGAGTAGTGGCACCATTGACAATCTGCTCATCGATCGCATGGTGTGCCAAGAGAGAGAGAGGCCGAAGGAATCTAAGCATGGGGTGGACAGATGTACGAAAAGCGTACGACTCCATAGACCATTACTGGCCCAGAGAAATGTTTTCTTTGCATCAGTTTCCAAAGTGGATCGGGAATCTGATTAATAGACTCATAGCCAAGTGGAATACCAGCATAACAGTGAGAACAAAGCAAGGTTTGGAAACCTCTGAACGAATAATGTTCTGTAAGGGACTCCCCCAGGGAAACGCCCTTTGACCCAAGCTGAATCCCATTGCCTGGGAACTGCGAGCAACTGAGAGCTATAGACTATCCAAGCCCATAGGCGCCAAGGTTATCGATTTTTTGTATGTTGACGTTCTGAAAGTCTACGTGGGGTAGGAAAGAAAGCTTGAATTAGTCCTGAGGGAGACAAGAGTCGCCATGGAAGATGTTGAGCTTCAATGGAACAAAAAAAAAGGGGGAATTTAGTGC
>NW_028146180.1:17500-25000 GCF_977016875.1 Pavona decussata
CACAGTGACATGATAAAGCTACGTGTATAAATTCGGGAGTAGCCTTTCCAAGAAGAACAGATCATTCTTTTTAAAAAAGCTTCAGTCTTGAATTTGTCTGTGAAGAACGAGGTAAAGAGTCAATCGACATCTCGGTCGATTGACATACTGCTCAAAAGGTCGGCTTTTCTTACCTGAAAATCGAGATATTTTGAAAATAACAAACGCAACGGCTTTCCAAACGTTGTGCAGTTTTACTTCTCTTACTACCAGACCAATTTCAGCTAAAAAGCCATTTAAAATGGTAAAAATATCAACTGAACAAGCTTATATTTACACCACGAAAAATGTCTCCTCAACGGTCCGCATGTTGCCGCGAAGTAAAATTTGATGTGGTGGTTTCGTTGACAAAAGGCAACTCTCTTTATAGGAAAAGTCTTGCTTATTTACACTTCCCTCGGGCCCCAGTAAAATATTTTTTAAAACCGAAAGATTTCAAATATTTAGAAAATAGCAAGCTCCCCCAACACAAACCTCAGAGCGGAGCGAAGCGAGGCGATGCAAATGGTCATGCAAAAACGAAGCAGTAACTAAACAAACTTAAGCCCTCAATTTCACGCATTGCATAGCTCTCGAAGAAATCTACAGTGCTAGAGAAAGGATCAAAAAACAAATAGCAACGATCAGAGACACAACATCTTGCTACAAAAACAAATGGCCGGGCCCCGCAATACAAAAACTGTAAGATAGACCGATGTAATTACACAGTTGAATCCTAACAAAGATAACAACAATAGCGGTCGCTTTGTTTCACACGGTTCAATCCTAACTAGAAGCTGTACTGTCACCGGACCGCGAACTGAAACGAGCCAAACTAGATCTAGATACTAGTAAAATGAAATGGCATAAGAACGACAGCGGCTAAACAGAAACAACAAGAGGTGAAATGAACAGGCGCTAAACGCAGAACTCTAAACCCAAAATGTCCTTTGAGATCAAAATACAAAACATGCTATAGTTAAGCACATGGTTTTGTTCTATGATTATCATAAAAATCCTTCAAATCGTCATGCCAACCCGCTGTAAACATACAAGAAGCTAAATTGATCAAAAGACTGAGATAGAAGCGCTAAACTGTAAACATGCGAGTAGGAGTTGTGTAGGCCTTTCATTCCTATTTACTGACGTGCTTGATCGTCGCGTCAATCACGTAGCCAGGGTTTTAGTTAAATTCTGAATCATCTAAGTTGTAGCTTTGCTCGGATTTGGTGTCATTGTTCGGCTTTTGAGCTAAAAAGTCGGCCAGAAACCCCAAACAGCTCGCGTAGAATTCACTCCGACTCACTACTGTTTTGTTGTGTGCTTGTTATCGAGATACCGGGTCGACGTCACAACTCACTAGTGCCAGTCCTCTAATGGCGCGGTTTTAACTTCGGGAATTGTGATTTCGATCGCGTTTTAAAAATCGAGAATAACTTCAAATCTCATTATTTTGCTTGTTTTGGCTTACTTTTTACGTCTACTTTTGAGAATGAAAGCAATTGGCTAGGGGTGATAGGCACTTTAATAAAATCCTCCTCAAGTCCTCCCTGCACTTATCCCCTTCTACAATTGTCAACAAAAGCGGTACAACGGAACTAAACTCAGCCATCGAAGAAATGAATTACCTCGATTAGCCTCTTCCAGGCGTTCAGTTAGTTGGGGCGCAGCGCGAAAAAAGGCGCGCGAAAAAATAAAGAAAAAGCGCGCGAAGGGAAGCGAAAGAACGCCTGTGGGCATTCCGCCCACTTATATGGCTTGTGGGTTTCAGTTGTCAGCAGATGTCAATCAGACCCTAATCAGAATTCCGGGAAATATGATCCTTCAATCTTGAATTGCGAGTTGGCGCGTCTTTCCTGTTCGATTGTGCTTTTCATGTCCCTCAATTCTCCGTTTTTTTCTGCAAGCGAATTGACAGTCCATCCTCCGACGTGTTGCAGGTTTTGCCAGAAAATTGTAAAGTGCCAGGGAACAAAAATTCCCGGAGTATCTATTTTTAATGTTGTTTTTAATAAGGTTTCGGGAGCAGAGAGCTTTAATAGTGTTGGCCGACCTCACCAGTTCGTTGGGGCATGAACAGAAAAGAGACCCAAGTTTCTCGAATGTAAGTTGTTTGACCTGTGTAAGAATACTGGCTAGAACGCATGTCAGTATTGTGAAACTATTCTCGGGGATTGTGGAAAGAGAATCGCTGAAAGCGGCAAAACGACAGACGAACGCTAGATCGCCGACTGGAGATATACTCCTTCCGCGAAGCGTGCTAACACGCACTCAAGAGATCTACAGGAATCGACCAGCAAATCCTTGGCGGACAGACAAGTGGTGATGACCAAGGTACTTTGGGAGTATCGCCTATTTATATTTGTGGCCAAATCGATTCTGCCATGAATATCGACGGAGAACAAACAGTCATTAAAGTGTTAAGCTCCTTCGTTGTTTATGTCGTGATTTTCAATCGTCTTATGCGCCAGTGATTTTTCACTTTCGTGTTGTTTGGTGAATCAACGCTCGTGGACCAAAATTTATTACGTTTCTGGCTAGGAAACAGGATTTATCCTGACGAACGTCTGATATTTTTTCGCGGTTGCAACTCCAGACGTAAACTGATCTCCTTTATCCTTATAATGATCAGAACTGAACGAGACGAAAGTTTAATGGGCTTATCTCGGCTCAATTAATTTAATGGTTTTTTCCCCAAATCCCTAGAAAAGTAGCTTTTTGCGAAAAATTATTCGCGAAAATAAAGTAAAAGAATTCTCGAAGGCGCTCCACATGCGGAAAATTTTTAAGAATGTTGTTTATCGCAGATTTGACACTCGATGAAAGGATCGCCGCCATATCGAATTTCTCATCTGCGTCAGCAACGTTGTAGCGTTGACAAAATCTGTCAAAATTGACCAATCAGAGGGTATACCAGATCCTGGTATACCGGAACGACCGTTTGTTAAGTTTGCCCACAGGCGTTCTTTCGCTTCCCTTCGCGCGCTTTTTCTTTATTTTTTCGCGCGCCTTTTTCCGCGCTGCGCCCCAACTAACTGAACGCCTGGAAGAGGCTATACCTCGATAAAAGTCACGCTCTCTTGAAGTCCCTTGACGGCGTAATTAGCGATTCCTCACAAGGCGGGGTAATGAAGAAGTCCATTGCTAAAAAGCTTGCAGATTCCGGTATCGGCTATCATCACGTGAAGCAACTTTTTGAAGCACAAGGAAAACAAGGGCTTCTCGCCATTTTGGCAAATCCGCCAACAAACAGTCGAACTCGTTGCGTTCGTGGAACTGTAGACCCTTTGACATTACACTTAATTTTAAGTCATTTTAAAGGAATTCAGAGTTAATTTTCATTTACATTGTATTGTGTCCTCTTTGTGGAGCGTATCTTTGGCAGCAAAAAAGATTCCATTCGCCGAGGAACACATCCCGAATTTTCCGAGAAATTATCTCGTCTTGCGCATGCGTACTAACGAAGGCATGTGAGAATGCTCTATTCTTTGACCTTTCAAGACGACGTACACAAAAGAGAATTTTTCAAAATCCACTCATTAGAATTTTATGAAATTTGGCAGAATTATTATTTTCACCGCATAAATAATGAGAACTCTAATACAGAAGTTGAACAAAGGAATTCTGAGAAACAAGCAATATTCAGTGGGCAGCTTTATTCTTAAATTTTTACAAAACCGTGCAGGTTCAGGACAAAATCTAATGACTGGATTTTATGAAAGCCTCATAAAAGTGAAATTTTAGGGTTGTTTTCAATCATCCGCGTTGCCATGGAAACAGTTGAAAGTGCCAATGTTATTCATTAATAAACATCTTCCATCACTATACTTTGTTTTTGCCAATTTTCAGCTCATTAGCTGCAATATTTCTCACATAACACCTTGACAAATAACACATACTCAAAACCGATCAAAACTGTGTTCAGTCACCTTAATGTTGTGATCCATCTCAACGCTTCCGTTCAAAGTACGTTTAAAACCTTCTCACGATAAACATAAACGGCAGTTTTCATGGGATTAGAGAAACATATTCGATGTAAGAAGAAACAATTTGAGATTTTCTGTGCATCCTGTGTAGCATTTCTTCTGCCAGAAACATTCTGAAGACTAACCTCTAATGTTCTTCTGCCTTGTTCTGTTTGCTTATTTATGAACTGTCATTATGGTGTACGGTCAGCAACGAGTTGCATGGAATTTTTAATCAGGGGTTACAAATACCGAGTGCGAGAACGAAAATGTCGCTTAAAGTGCTAGTCCTTCGTCAGAAAGACGGAGATCTAGCGCATGAAACGTCAACTCTCGAATCTCTTTACGGTGGCCAAGTTGAATTATCAACTTGGTTAATAAAACCAAATATTGACGAAAACACGAAGGAACCACCTTTACGATTGGTATGTCGATTTTCATTTGGTGTCCAAACGTATGCACGTAATATGGTAGACATCCGGTAATTGCCTGTTGAAGAGATGATTAATTTTAATAAATGAGTTTGGAAAGTGTATATGATCAGTACCCAATAGAGGTTCCTATTCCTTCGAGTCTTAAATACCAACTTTTCAAAACTCCTCTTCAACTAATCGAGGGTAAATGGTATCCGTGAAAATATTGCAAGCCTATGAAGCCAGTAAAATAACTTCTCGCTCAGTCCGCAAGCTTCATCATCATCATCATCATCATCATCATCATCATCATCATCATCATCATCATATCTTTATCTACCCTCGGATTTTGCTTGAATTTTGTAACATAAAAAATCATGACTAACTGAACCAAATACCTTTCTAAAATCAATAAAAATAGCTCCCATAACTTTGCCTACGTCTATAAAATGTTTCCAATATTTTACAGTACAGTACAGCAAAGTACAGGTACAGTAGTAGTGACTCTCATGAGATAGCCTAATTGGTTTTTTCTGAAGAATCTCACGTCGATGATTATCAACAGTATTACAAATTATTGATTCCGTAATTTTACTTGTAATATTCAGCATACTACAGTTTCCACATTCCTTGCTATTGAGGCCGTTGTGTAATGTTCAATTAAGTCGGAACAGTCCATTATAAATTAACTGTAATTAATTATAAATTATAAATTAACAGTCAATTATAAATTGACTGTTCCTACTTTCCATTGGCTAGAGTATTTGCTTTTCTCATAACTCTTTCTTTTTATGTTCGTTTTGTTGTAACTGATCTTCCTCAATTATCTTGGTGTTATTCCATCGCTTCCATGAGCTTTCCGAATATTGATTTTGGTCAGCTTTTTGTGAGATCGTTATTTTGAAGCGGTATGTCAGATATTGATGGAGTGATTCGAGAAATAGAAGACAGCCCGATAATTAAGAATGCTAATTTTTTCTAATATCTGAAGAAGAATTGGTCATGAAATGTTGAATGTGCGGAGCTGTTATCGGATTGAGTGTGCTCTTTAGTGGAATGAGAAGGATGTAATATTTATCGTGCCATAGTTTACCGTCTCTCTTTATTTATCGCCACACGGTATACTTTCGATGTTGACGATTCCAGCGGTATGTAGTCTAGCTCGTCGCGTCTCACCTCTCGTGAGGGAGTCAGACGTTTTCCATCATCTACCTAAGGTGCTTTAGGAAAGCCAATGGGGAAAACCAATGGAACTACAGAAAGGGAGTCTCATGAGAGATGCTGTACCTAACGGAATCTTGGAGACATTAAATAGACGCCAGGAGGGAAAGATATAGGAGCTATTTTCATTGATTTTAGAAAGGCATTTGAGTCAGTCATGTTACATCCCGGAATGCTTCTGGCTTAAGAAATGCGACACAGGATTCAAAAACAAAAATCACCTAGGTTTTAAATATCATACAGAAGCAAATCTCAAATTATTTCTTCCACCACCACCACCACCACCACCACCACCACTACTACTACTACTACTACTACTACTACTACTACTACTACTACTACTACTACTACCACCACCACCACCACCGCTACTACTACTACTACTACTACTACTACTACTACTACCACCACCACCACCACCACCACTACTACTACTACTACTACTACTACTACTACTACTACTACTACTACTACTACTACTACTACTACTACTACTACTACTACTACTACTACTACTACTACTACTACTACTACTACTAATTGAGTCTGGAACATTGAGACACTTAAATAGCTAAATTAGGATAAACTTTCTACCAGTAAAATGAATAATAGTTAACCTAGCAATCTATCATTAGTACTCGTACGGGTCATCTTGATACCCCAGGCACATTATCTTTCTGTGCTTGGAACGTCAACGGACTATCGTCCAAACATTTTGGAAACAAACTAAATGATGTTGATTTTCTGAGCGTTATTACTAATTTCGATTTGATCGTGCTAACAGAAATCTGGAATTGTCGCGACTTTGACATATCCGGATATAAATCATTTGTTCAAGGCCCCATCCCTAACCAATCAAGAAAAGGGGGTCGGTACTCAGGAGGAATAGCTTTATTATACAAAAGCAACCTTCAAAAAACTATTTCCATTGTAAAAACAAATCAAAACTTTCTATGGTTTAAAATTGATAAAAAATTCTTGAATTCGTCAAAGGATTTTTACGTTTGCGGGGTTTATATCCCTCCATGTAACTCTAAATATTTCGATTCCGAAATATTCGATCAACTTGAGCAAGATATACTGTGTTTTTCTTCAGCGGGATCGCCCTTTTCCGACAGAATAAGGAACGAAATGATCAAAGCGAGCCTTGAAACACTAATGCCTCTTTACATCAAACTTTTCAATCATATCCTAAAATCTGGACAGATGCCAGATGTATGGTGCCAAGGCCTGATAACCCCCATTTACAAATCTGGTGACAAGAATGATCCGACAAACTACAGGGGCATCTGTGTATCAAGTTGCCTCGGAAAACTGTTCTGCTCAATCTTAAATCAACGTCTACACTCTTATTTAAAAGAAAACCAAATATTACATAACTCACAAATTGGCTTTCGGCCTGAAAACCGCACTGCAGACCATGTTTTTACTCTGCGAGCCCTGCTAGATAAATACGTTCACTATCACAAAGAAAGGGTCTATCGGCCTCTTTCGTAGATTTCCGCAAGGCTTTTGACTCCGTCTGGCACGTTGGTTTATTTTATAAGCTACTCGGTGCTGGCATTGGAGGACAATTTTACGATCTAATTAAAACTCTTTATTGTAATTCTTCCTGTTCTATAAGAATTGGAGACAACAAAACAAGATCTTTCTCGTACTCCAGGGGTGTCCGTCAAGGGTGTATTCTAAGTCCTCTGTTATTCAACTTTTATATTAACAATCTGCCATATTCATTTCAAAACGCGCTTTCTGATCCATTTGTCCTCCCAAATGGAACGAAAATAAACTCACTTCTGTATGCTGATGATTCAATCATTCTGTCGAGATCCAAAACAGGATTGCAAAACTGTTTAAATACGCTATCTTCTTACTGCAAATCATGG
>NW_028146180.1:32500-72500 GCF_977016875.1 Pavona decussata
TCTCACCAACGTAGCAGGCATTACAGCCAGCACATGTAAATTTATAACTGACTTGTGAACGGAGACTCTGTGGAACGGAATCTTTCACGCTAAACATGTTACGGACATTAAATGCAGAAAAAAACAACAACTTAATGTCAAGATCAGTGTTACAATAACGTTTGAGCAGTTTTCTTAACTTGATCTGTGCAAGTCTGGAAAACCGGCCAACGTGTAAGGCAGCTTTAAGAAATGTGGAGGAGGTTTCTCACACCTAAGCGAAAGTTAAAACGTTCTTGGTAGCATATCTTTAAATAATCTAATCAATAACCCAAAGAGGAAAAAAAGTTTTTCAACAACTTTTTGTGTGTTTTTTTAAAAATTGCTGTTTCTCTGCTGTATTCTCAACCTCATATTAATAACGAAAGCCATATAGACATAAAGCGTTTGTTGGCTGTTGTTATTAATAGTGTTAAGTTATCATGCGTACTGATTATATTTTCACAATATTGCAATAAACTTTAAAATAAATCAATTAAAAAAGGCATATACAATAGGAAAGAAAATTGGGTTTGCACCATTGTCCTTTGGTAATCAAACATTGGCCATACCGATCTTTTCTTGACAAAAGCAAACGACCGTAATTTACGAATGCTGCTCATGCAACAACAAAAAGGAAAATAACATACAGAAAGAAAAACATAATTTTCCTCAATCTTACCGATCGCTAAATGGATTCCACTGGCGATAAAACCATCTGCTCGACAGCAATACTGTATATTTACCAATTTTCGAGTATAGTTCCCATCCGGGAATGTACCCTGTGCTGTTGGAAAACTGTCTGGTCGAAATCCCCTTTCGGGATCGGGATTAAAGTTGAACCACTGTACAACGGCAGCTTCGAAATCTAGTAATTGAAACAATCCCGAGAGTCTGTCATTGCGTAGTGGATACGTTATTGATTGTTGGCTTTGCCGTGTAAATTAAAACAAGAAACCCGTAGAAGATTGTTAACAAGCCCACTTTGCCCGTTCCTAGACCACGTAGGTTGTAATTTGACTTTGACTTTGAATTTAAGCAGCGAGCTAGCAGTATATTATAAAATGCACTTGCCAGCCAGGGCCGGGTTGTTCGAAAGCCGATTAACGCTAATCTACGATTAAAAGTTAATCGAGGTTTTCATCTCGCTCTTAAAAACTGATTTCGAAGCCTAATTTCAAGCTAAAGGTAAAGAAAAGTCGTTGTCGAAACCGAGGGCCAAACGTATTTGGAAGAATCTTTATTGATCAGTTATTAAACTCGAATCAAAGTTCACGTTTATCCAGGATTAGCTTAATCGGGCTTCGAACAACTGGGGCCAGGATCTCAGCTTCCCAATGGACGGTGTTAGTCTTGAAAACCTTTGACAGCCTATTTAGCAGTCATGCAACACTTAATGTGGGCAGTGGAATGTTATCATTTCTTTGATTGTGACATATTGAAAACTGATAATTTCCTAGGCGAAAAAAGGGATCGCGCTTGTTTTCCTCAGAAGCTTGGATGAGGTGTGAATACCTCATTAGGCTAGAATGCAGGGAGAAACCAATATATATTTTACTAGGGTTAGTATTTATATGCGCTTATTAATGGCAACAAATTTTAAGAACTTACTTTCGGGACATTTTCCTTTAGCAGGGCTAGCACTCTTCCTTAAGATGCAATATCTGCCTGCTGGCCATTTCGAACTGAAGTATTCGCTACCAGTTTCTTCTATCTTAGAGCAGAATCTAAAATTAACTCCCTCTTCCCCTGGGTTGGATGGCTTGGTTGCAATCAGTTTTGGATAGCTATAATCGAGGAATTTTCGCCAATTGTCTGTCAAACTGCCTGTTTGCCACTTGAAGCCAGTCTCCTGTGGGCATTGATTAGTGCCATCGTTCACTGCCATATAAAGCGTGTAATATCCTGATGGCCAGGATAGTTTAAGTTCCATGGAGTTATCTACAATGATAGCAAATTATGCACGTATATCAAGGTAGCTACAAAAATGAAACGGGAAAAGTAAATAGTACGTGAAACACTGACGTGCGCATTACGTCATTGGTTCTTCACAACCACCATGTTGGATTTCTCGTTGACATTTTAAAGAAATCGTATTGACCCCAAAATAACTAACAATTATTCACCGAAGTGGGCGAGGTAAATATCCATCACTTTCACCGACACTGAGATGAATAATTGTTTTCGTATATACCACACAAGCTGAATAACTAGCGGACCAAAAACGTATTTTATTTCTGACAATATACCGACAAATGGTATGAAATTTTAAAATCTTGCGTGCCACGTGGTAAGCGATTTCTTATTGTAGAAAGTTCCGTCTCGCTTTCTTGCAGACAAATAAAACTTTTGGAGACACTTGTTTAGTTCCTGCAGTGTCATTTCTTCAATTTTTCTGTGAAATTTGTCTTGTTATTGAAACCATGATGAAAAATATTAGATGTTTCATTGTTTTCATTGTAGTTGGCAGCTTTCGTAAACTGTATTGTATTTTCATTTTTCGCTCGGGAAGCCATCTTGTTTCTCTTCGGCTGCTCGGAGGTGAATAGTACTTGGCTAATCACCTCCGAGCTAGCCAATCAGCGCGCGCGAAAAGCACTATTCACTTCTGTGGTATATACTAATCAAAATTAATAAAGAAATCCTAAATTGTTGTAAAAATGTATAAATAACGACAATACGCTTAAAATAGTCGTAAAAAAGGGGGAAATCCATATTTCGAATAATTTATATGTTAAAATCTTGAAGGAAACTTCTTTTCTTGACATTAAAATGCTTAAAAGATATATATCAATTAGTTTCAAATTTTGGTAGAAGATGTTGAAATATGATCAGTAAAAACAGGCTTTTGATCATCAGCTATTTTCGCTTGTCGAGTCTCCGTGTGTTAGCATTTGGGAGTTTCATGACGTGTTGCGATTTCACACGTGTAACACACACAAGACCTTTTACTTCTTGCGGATAATATCAGCAATCGCATTATGTCGTAAATACTTCAAAGGAAGCTCACGAGAAATTTGAGAGACAATCGTATCCAATTGTTTGTACCCTCAGATGTTCTTTCCACTTTTTGGTTTAAAATGTTTTTTAGAATAAAAACATTATTTCCAAAAATTAAAGCTAACTGCAATTCGTTGTTGCGGTCGAGGTTCCATTTACAGATCTCACCATTCTGGCAAATATGGCTTTTGGCATAACTTCATTGACTTAATAAATGTCTGTTGTATTAAGTCAACACACCTGTAGGTCGATGTACTCCATTCCTGTGGGGATATTCTCCTATTGCCTTCCCCATGTTACTTCTTAATGTTTTCAATTTTGTTAGGCTCATTTGTTTGCATGGTGGCCTGGTTTGAAGATGCTTTAAATTGCTCCAAAACCTCTCTTGCAACGTCTCTTCGATGCCCATAAGCTCTATCTGTATGGGCTCGGGAAGATCGTCTCCACCAATCGTGTAAGTGAGTTCTTTCTCTCCAGTTTCTTTCTTAGTCTCCTCTGCTTCATTGAATTTACTTATGTCAACTTTAAATGACCCAGTGAATCCTCCATAACCACCAGATGCGGAAACACTGCCGCCCACCTGAGAAACAAACAACATACAGAAAATGATGAAGAAACAAAACCGTTTAGCCACCGTGGGCACAGCTCCTATAATGGACTATACAGGGAGGCTTCGACCAAAAAGTCTAGAGTACCAGGCAGGAGGTATATAAAAAGGTAGGGATTTTGCGATCTGGAGTATAGAAAAGTGTACAGAAAAACTGTCGTTTAGATATTTAACAAGGCCTTTAAAATGTCTCGAACACACCAACCGAAAAGAGACGTAATATGTGACTGTTTTTCTACTGTCTATGTGAAAGGGGTACGGGGTATATCTATGGGAGGTATATGAAAGTGTAAGGACCTCTGAGCGGAGCTTCCCTGTATAAAACGTTCTTGAGTACTCCCCCTCTCCGGTACTTTAACTATGGACTGAACAAATAGAGTAAACAATATTGACTTGCAAAGAGATTCCACTGTTAAATTTGGAAAAAAAAACTATTTTGTTAATGCCTCGTTTAATGGCCTTAGCTCCCACGAATCTCCTGTAGCTCAGAGGTAGAGCATTCGAGCTAGTAATCGGAAGGTCTTAGGTTCGACTCCTGATTGGAGCACTCAGATTTCTTTGTTTCCGAGTACGCCTGTGTCATTCACTGAACAATAACACAATTCTCAAAACAATTGTGTTTTAAGCTTACGTCCAGTCAGTTGCTCCCTAGCTAAAATTTTTTCCTTTTTTATATAAACTAAGGCATAAAGTGATATTTAAACTCACATGCTCCGAAGCATAACTCATGAACTCTTTGAGTGAACTTCTGAATCTTGTAATAGTCTTTGTACCCAATACAACTTTCATAACAACGTGCTGAAAGGAAAACATATGATTAGCAGTCGTTAAATACTGAACCAATATCAAGTCGTGAACGTTTTGATAACAAACCTTCTCCAACTTTGTCTGGAACCAAATTTTATCGAGGAATAAAAAAAAGTTATCGAAGAATCCTTAAAAAAACAAATGCCTTACTTTCAAGTCAGTCTCCTGTTAACTTATTAATCAAACCTTCTCTATTCTTAAAGAGTAACATTTGTTTATTGTCATTGCACACTCACAACCTCTCGAGGGAGGTCGGCGACAGAAAAGCAGCTTCAAAGAAGAGTCATAAAACATTGCAGCTCTTATCGGGATTCGAACTCATGACTTATGCAATACCGGTGCGGTGTTGCACCAACTAAGCTATGACACCAACTGAGGATCTGCTCATTTTGTAAGTCTTTGTTATACCCGAAGGTGCCTTGTTCTTTCTAACAGCAGTAGAAATAAGACATGTACATATGAAAAGATCAAAGATGTGAACTGCGGATGAAACGTGTTATGAATGAAAACTCCTCACTGATCTTTCGTTATTCGTCATTCTAACAAGCGGCGCTGATCAGTCATAGCTAGTGAAAAGTTTCGCTATCACATTCTTATTCTAAAATTCTCCATATATATAGATATTTATTTGTCTACATCGCGCTCTATAGCTTTTGTATCTAAGTAGAATTGCAAGACTGACGCACTGCTTCTCTGTTTGGACACAAGCAGTTTCCACTGATTCCCTATAATCAAACAGAAACTCTTGCAATGCCCTTCTGCTTCTTACCGTTCCCCAAGAGTTCAGAAATTGAAAGTATTCATCTCCTCTGCCGTATTTGTCAGGCAAACGACAAACATCGGATGTGAACTCATCTGTCAGAGTCCATTGATTGCTCTGTGCTGCTCCCACTCTGTATCTTGCCTCTCCTTTGTTGCAGACTTCAGTGCTGTCACGGAATACGGTGTCTCTTTTCAGTGTAGTTTTTCTCACTTTTTCTTACTCTATGCGCAAGATCAATCAAAATGTAATCAGAATCATGAGAAATGTTTGCGACATAATCAGAGTCCAAATTCGCGTCTAAACTGGAAACAGTATTTAACTTACTTGCACTCATGCTGAAGGAAAAGTCGAATATTCCCGAGTAGCCAGCTGTTTAAAAAAGACAAAAGATACGATCTCAACTCAATCCATTTCTTTGTCATCAAATTATGCAGGTCTTTTAGTTATTATTTGGTAAGTACCAGGAGGAGATGTCTAATAGGACTCTTCAGTTTCAAATAACTTATAGCTACACTTAAAATAACCATTATAATAATTTCAAGAACATAACGTAGCCAGCCAAACCATTCAACTGTTCGCGCCGTTTTCTTGCTTGTTTGAGTGGAAGCGCTGCCATCTGCAAAAAAATTGTTTTGAGCACAAAATGGCTGAAAAACCTAACGAAGAAGCAAATTCCCAGTAGTTTCAGCTAGCTAGAGAAAAGGACTTACAGAAACTGGTGTATGATGGTGGAAATAATGCCTGTAGTAGCTCCATGGCCGGCGGCGAGGTGAAGGTAAACAGTTTGTCTTCGTCGAGCGAAACCTGCTCAGTTTAGCACTTGCACAATTAATTTTAACACTTGCAAGTGACCATGTCTTCGCTGCTCACAAAATTCTGTTATTTTCCCTTTGAAAACTTAGAAGCAATATTCTCTCGACAAATTTTGCGGTGTTCTGTTGAAGTTTAAAGCTTATGCGACAATGAATAGTTTTGAACAATGAAACAACTGTAAAATAAACGCCTGTCTTTGATTTCTTTTCTGAATGCCCTCTGAAATTATTATAATAGTAATAGAGTTGACGTTCTTGGGCGTAAATGTGTTTTTGGCCCTTCTCAGAACTCATTTTAGCCCTCGCCTGCGGCTCGGGCTAAAATGAGCCTGAGTCGGGCCAAAAACATATTTACGCCCGCGAACATCAACTCTATTGTTATATTATAAACCACGTTATTTTCTATACTATATATGACTAAAACAAGTAACAATCAAAGATGAGGGTGTGCGTTCGTTCGATCCCAGGCTATCTCTCCTTTGCCAAGTTTGGTGATGATGTCATTCGCCCCTGTAAAATCTGCGGGGAATGCCAGATACGCGTCCCAAGATCCATTCATTAATTTGTCCCATACTATCTCGACTCCAATTTGTGTTAGGAGTACGTTCTTTCTACGTCGAACGCAATTATAGTATAGTACAGTGAGGCAAATACCCACTCAAACATTCTCAGAGACGCTTGGTGCTATTTGGAGACTGTTTTTATTTCAGGTTTACCAGGAAACTAATGGCCATTGAATCATTTTTCAAGAATTCTCATTTCACGCTTTTTTACTTAACAAGAAACTTTTTTGTTTTTGGAAAAACAGCCGCTCTTGATATTCCTGTAATAAAAATCAATGTTATTTTTCTACAAGCACGTCAATTGGAATAATTGACTGTTGCCTCCTCGACAAGCTAAAAACAAGTCCAACTTATTTCAAAGACCTTTCAAAATAAATAGCAACATTACAATGTAGACCACCCCATGTCTCTCTAAAGGTACAATACTGTTTCCAACTTTCAATTACCTAAGCGCATTCTTTCCAAAGATATTCATGATTTTGTGATTTGTCTCCACGCTTTAATATAACCACTTGTCCTCATTTTCTAATTTGCATACTGTACAAAAACTTGAACCGAGAGAAAATGTCGCAAAACTAAGAACACCATCCTTTCCCAATTTATAGGACCTTTTAAATAAGCTTAACTTGTTTCTTTACTTCAAAGGCACTTCAAATTAATTTGCGATTTTCCAAATTGGATTGGAATAACAAGTCCCGTTGACGAAGGTGGACTTTAAACTATAAATCATTATTTAACATCGACTAGGACATAAAATTTTCAGTAATTTACCTGAAGCACTGACATCAACATTGAGTTTGTCTTGATAACTTTTGGTTCCACAAAAGACCTTGGATGATTTAGACTTTGAACAACTTTTCCGCGGTTCATAACAAATCTGGTCCGGGACTTTCTGTCGTCAACTTAAAAATTTTTCTGGTGACATCAAAACCCGGATCAACACCCCCCAGGGATGTCTTACCCTCGGGGTTTCCCCTCAGTAAGTCGTACTTCACACCAATGAATCCAAGACCTGCCGGGTTTTGGTTTCTTTGACAAAATCCACCCTTAGGGTCTGGATATGAATCAAACTGTTTCTCTTGGCCTGCAGCTTGCAGGCCTTGTAGGCCAAACGAATACCAAGGACATATCACCAGAACAAACAAAAGTCTTGCCAACAATACTGGAGACATTACGGCCTCACCTGAAATATGAACATTATGTGAATTTCTTGGCTGATTTCAAGTTTAGGGACATTTTAAGTAAGAAAATTTACTGGTACAGAAAAATTTTTATTGCCTAGTGGTAAATCATAACCTTGGTGCAAATTTTAATTCATTGACGCCAGTGGCATCAAAATTAACATCCCGCAAACACCTGAAATTTGTAAAAAAATATATATATTTAATATTAATTCTGAAGTAGAGCTACAGGACACAAAATAATAAAAAAAGGCTAAGTGAACAAATCTTCATACAGTAGAGGTTTTATAATTTACCAAAAAAAAAAAGAAAAAATGCTTACGTCAGGTTGTGAAGAAGGCTAGAATATCTCCCCCCCCCCCCCCCCCTGAATTGAAGAACTGGTAATTCTAACCAAATTCTATTGGGTTTGTTAATTTTTCGTGATTGCCATTAGCAAAGAGCTAAACCGGCAATGGAGTGGTAAGCGGTCGCACTATAAATTAATAGGTGAAACAGAAGATCTACCGGATAACGTTTTTTCATATTCCGGCCCAGAGCAGTTAAATAATTTAGGGTGCTTTACAACAATGCAATAAAAACGGTGTATCATCGACTTAGATTTTGAGATAATGAAATTTAAAGGTCCTCTTTGTAGGGCTAACATGTTGCCATGGTAACCTCTATGACGTCAAACTAGTCTTAAAGTATTGCCCAACAAATGAGTTACAAAGATATTTATAGTTGGTCGGCATGATCCGATACAATTTTTTGTAATCTTTCATCATTTCACAAACACCTCAACAACGAAATACCCTTTCAAGCCTCCTTAACTGGCAGTCGAAGCATTTGATCTTGTAAGCTGCTCCATGTCTGTCGCTCAGTCGGTTCGTCTCTGTCCTTAACGTTCGTTGTCGCAAAGTAGAGATAGATTTGTAAATAACACAGTCACGTTGAGAGGATCAGTAGAGAATCCTTGCGATAGTTTCAGAAGTGCCTTTGATGTAAGATATATTCGCTACAACAAAGGCAGAGCGTCGGTGTTTGTAGTTCGTGTATGACGACGTCGTTAGTGGTGTTCAAGGGTTGGAATAAATGAAAAACACCCCAGTTTACTGAATAAGAGGTGTCGATTAGTTGACGGTATGAAAACATGTGGTTCACCTAACAATATTTTAGAAATAAGTGAATTTGCAAGACGTTGGTTTCCAAGAAGCTTCGACACGTTTTGACGCTGAATATTTTTTTTGGTAAATCAAACTACGACTAAACGATTGGCACTATCTCTTCAGCAAAACAAAATAGGCTAGGATCTTAGCGTTTTTCTGAAAAAAAGAATCATTAGTGCATTCCCAATTGTTTACAATTTGCCTTCAACGCGCGCTTTTGTTTTTTTTTTTTCAAATAAAGCCAAAAGACAAAATACCAACGAAAATATCGGCTCTATGACCCTTCAAACAAGATTTATCTGACAGTCTCTTTGCAAAAATAGTTTTTTAGTCGAATTTCAACATTATTGTTGACAAGTTATACATGCAAGAGTCTGCTTTTTACTGACTATCCAAGTTATTTAAGGAATATGTTAACTATGCGTACCTCATCCTATAATCTACGTGATAATTATATTCTGGACCCTCCCAAAGCAAAAACGACTACTTATGGCCTACACTCCTTTTCATACTTAGCTAGTAAAATATGGAACTCTCTCCCGGACACTTACAGGACATCTGATTTTCTTCAATTCAAGTAAAAGATCCTTAATTATGAGGCCTTTCCACAGTGTATATAATGTTGTATGTATATAGTGTATATATAATGATAGAATTGTAATTGTAATTGTATTTCATTTTATTTTATTTTGTCTATTTACTCTTTCTTTCTAGTATTTATTTTCTCGAAGATATTAGCTATTCAAAGCTACTCTGTAAATTCGCGGATAAATAAAGTATATGTATGTATGTATGTAAGTCATTTTCGGCCTTTTTTTTCACACCGCCAAGCGATTCCACCTTTAAATTCAGTAAACTGGAGATTACTTCATTTATTCCAGTGTTTGTGCTATATTCTTCTATTGTTCGTTTGATTCGAAGAAAATAAACCTTTATCACACGGCGGCCCGGTTAAGTCTCAGGAGATTAAAAAGCTTTGTTTATGCACGACAAGCCTCGGTGAGGGTAAAAGGTGGAATGAGTTTGCGGAATGGCATGTGGCATGGCGTGCGGAATGGCATAATTATGCGAAATACGATTTACGTGGGAAATAAATTAACTGAAGAGCGCGTCATGTTTTCGCGCCAATTTTATAAGAGCAGCAGCTTTTTTGATGCTGCGGACTCTTGCTAGATATTAACAACAATTCGAGGATTTGATCGTCTGATTGTTGATTTGGAAGAAGTGAGGGTAAAGAAAGCGATGAAAACTGTTTATAGTTTTTGCATTCAAGGAACTATGAGTGAATAAGTAAATTAAATTTCATGTTCACTTTACTCCATGCGACTTCGGTTGACAAAAATAACGTGGCAGCGTGAAGTCTTCTCAGGACAAAGATTGATCCTTTACCGAGGGCGAATAATAAACATTTTTTTCTTTTTTTTAACCCTCGGTAAAAGATCAATTCTCATACCCTGTATGCTCGATGATTCATTTATCATAGCGGGAAAATGAACAACAATTTGACCAAAATGCATTTGTGATAAGAATAGTTTCACAACCTTTCACACAACCAGTGTCGATAATTAGACACCATACTTGTCATCTGCTTTTTTGCCCTAGGGCTTTTTCGCTTTTAAATCTCAGTTTAGGTTGGGACGTCTGGCACTGAAAGACCTTATTTAAAGACGGATATGTTTAGTTCGATAACGCGTAACTGAACTATAGCTACCTGAATCGCCGTATTAAATGGCTAGGTAGCTAGCTCAGCAGCTCAACAGTGACTTGCGTACTCGTCGCTCGACGAAAATGTTAGGTGAGAAAAAGTAGAACATATTTTCCCATGAGTTGTACAAATTGTAACCGTCAAAGAGTCTGATAAAATGACCGAGTTTAAATTTAAAATTTCTCACAAGATAATAGTTTTGGCCTTGGACTGATGTTATTATTTCTCCAGTCTGGTTTTGCTTCTTGTCTAGGCTACTCGCTGCCACCTTCTTTTTGTCAACTAGAAATTTAATTTATTCTTAGTTCCTTGAATGCGAAACTTCATCGAATTCTTCACTCTCACTTCCTAAACAGCGATCAGACATGTTCTATCCCAGGCGTATATTTTCTAATCCTCGATCTGTTGTTTGGTTGTTTAATAGTCTGCAACATCGAAAAAGCTGCTGCTCTTATAAAATTGGCGCGAAAACAGGATGCGCTCTTCAGTTAATTTATTCCCTGCGTAAATCGTATTTCGCATAATTATGCCATTCCGCACGCCACGCCACATACCATTCCGCAAACTCTTTCCGTCTTTTACCCTCACCGGACAAGCCTCGCACTGAATTCGCGTCTGGCCTGGGCTTGCCGTGTGAAAACAAAGCCTTTTATTCCCTCGAGACTCAACGTGGCCGCCGAGTGATAAAGGTCTATTCGGCGAAACACAACTTACCGAAATACTTGGCCGATCTTGAAAAACAAAAACGGTCCCTGTACATGCATGTTTGTTTCAACCGTAGATATTACATCATCAGTAGGGAATTTTTGTAGTGATTACTCAGGCGTGGCTTTCGCGGGAAGACCCAGTGATAGCACCGCGAAACTAGTTCAGCTTTCTTCAGTTTACTGAACAAAAGGAAGTTTTATATTCTTAATTAGCTGTGAACTAAGACCATAATCTCAACAACTTAACGAAGCCATTTGCATCTCTGCCAAAACTTTTTTGCCGGGGTTAAAAATTAAAGAAACCAAATATACTACTGATAACAACTTAAAGTTAAACCACCGACAAATGCTTCTCGTTTACTTTAATATGAAGAATCCCCATTCTTTCACAACTGAGAGCGTCATCTCCATAATCCAGCCACATGCATCTCTGCGAAGCTCTTTTGTTAAAATAAAAAGAAAGCAATCATACTATAATCTCATAAAAGCCACCGAAAAATACGTATCTTTTCCTTTAACATCTTGCCACGTACATGTATCTCTGTCAATGTTATTTTGTTAAAATAAGAAGAAACCAAACATACCGTAACCCCTGAAAAAACTACCTAGACGACGTATCGTTTCCTTTAACGCGAAGATTCTTTCACAGCTGAGAGCGTTATCTCCACATTGATCCAGCCACATGTATTTCCGTCGATTCTCTTTTATTACTAAAACGAAACCAAGTATACTAAGAATCATTAAAAAAAATGGACGATAAATGCGTATCGTTTCCTGTAACATGAACACTCCCAATTCTTCATTCTTTCACGACTGAAAGCGTCGTCTCCACAATCCAGTCACATGTATGCAGCTCTCTTGTTCAAATAAAAGAAACCAAATATACTACCAGCCGTTTAAAACCAACAAAAAATGCTTGTCGTTTCCTTTAACATGAAATCTCCCCATTTTTCACAAACGAAACTTTTTTTTATTGTTTCTCCTGACACCTTTTATTCAGTCTTCGAGGAGACACAACAGAAACTACATTCTTTCAGAGAACTGATGTAGTTAAAGCTCCATCCATGTAGCTTTTGCTGCCTTTGATTCTGTATTGTAAATTTTCAGCTGGTTATTCATTGTTGTTATTTATTTGTTTTTAAATCCTTTGACCACTGAAAATTCGCAAGAATCATCTTATTAATGGAGGCGAATAAATTTGGTAAATGGTACGTGCGTGACAGATTTCTTATCCGTAATCTTCAAACCCAAAAGCTGTTGTCACACGTGAAAAACACATATCGCTTTTTGATCTCGCAAGCTTATAGCTTAACAACAACGTGTATAAATAAAGGCATTCATTCATTTCCACAACCCAGTCACATGCAATTCTGTCTAAGCTCTTTAGTCACAATGAAAAGAAACCAAATTTACTACGAGCTAATGAAAAACCAACAAAATTAGGTACGTTTCATTTAACATGAAGACTCCCCACGGTCTTTTTTTTGTTTTGTTTTGTTTCTTTTTATAAAAGTTATTTTCTAAATTGTTTTTGTCCTCCCACAAACTGCTGTTGTCTAAGAGAAAACTATATAACTATCTTCATGGGCACTCTGCTGAAGAAAATTTCTTTTATATTCGGGTAAGCCAACTTGTTCGTTTACAATATCATATATTTGAGCCCATATCCTGTCCTTAGCACTTTATTCTTATCTTTATACGGATACGCTAGTATAAATTACCTTATCATATAAACAAGTTAATTGTCACTTTCTGTAGATATCTTATCCGTGCAGGTGTTAAACAGGTCATCACTCTTACAACAACATCCACTAGCTAACTTAGTTAACCTTAAAAATCACAAGTTTTGGTGTAGATCTTTGATTTTAAGATTACCGCCTATAATTGGGCGAAGTCTGTAGCAAGACTACAACATAAAAATATAAAAACAATGAGAAAATTACGGCCTAGAAAGAAAACGATGTCGTTTGCTGTTGGTTTATTTAATAGAAGCATCGGAGATCGTGGGTGCAATTAAAATTTAAGTCTTAATGTAATATCAAGGGAGAAAAAACGAGGTTAGGACACCGAAAATGTGAAAAGAGGAAAAGGACTTTTAAGGGAACAATTGTTCAAAGAAAAAAAAGAGAAACAATTGGTGGAAAATTTTAAAGAGAAAGGACAAGGTATTTTCACCTTTGCATTCTCTATGGCTGTTGATGCTCTGAACTCAATCTTCTCAGTGTACGGTCTTAAAGGATGTTAACTTTTAAGAAAGTTTCTCAGGAAAAAATGACATTAAAATAACGAGGAAAGAGAGAGGTCGTTCAAGGATAAAAATTAAACGAAAAGAAGGATAATAGAGGGAACAATTCTGAAGTGAAAAGAAAAGCTATTCTCACCCTCTCGTCCTGGTAGTAGGTATGTAGGGTAGGTCGTCGTAGTTCTCAGGTCTCGGCAAATACTTACTTCCTATAGCTAAGATTAAAGAGATGACTCTGCAATGATTCAATCGTTTCAATGTTGTGGTCCGTTGAATATGATTTGGACAGTGGTGGCACCGTTCAAGAATACCACAAGCTTACTATTATTATTATTATTATTATTATTATTGCATTGCACACCACAACTCTATTGCAAGTTGGGGTACTTGACTGGGACCAGACCCCACCAAGGGGTCTGGTGTCACCAGCTGTCACAGGACTGGCACGACAAGTCCATTCAGTCTTTCTTTCTTTCCTTTGCCTAGTATGACAGAACCTTCCTGAGAATGTGCGTTGTTCCAAGCAAACTGGTGTTCTGGATTGTTTCAAATGATATATGAATCGTCAAGTCTGCTAAGAAGTTCTCGTGGTATCACAACTGGTACCACCCTTGTTTGTACTTCTATATCCTCTTGAGTTTCCATGTTATTATTATTATTATTATTATTATTGTTATTATTATTATTATTATTATTATTATTATTATTATTATCATTTTATTTTTTTGCCGCTTGTGGCGTTATTTATACTTTCATGCTTTGCTTGAATTGTGTCACCTGTAACAACTAGCAAATTTGTTTAAGGCTTTTAAACCACAGGTCACAGCTTTTAAATGCACGCATGCGTGAATCATAAACTCTAAAAGTTAATATCAGATGAGAATCACAACTGAGATCTACCGTAAAAATTAACTGCCAGGCCGTAAAGGTAAAAAAATTATTGTAGCATTATTTTTCCCTCTGTTGTAGGAACAATTATCTTTTAAATTGTTCCCTCAAGTATATTCTCCTTTTGATTCAACTGTCTTCTTCCTCGAACGACCTTTCAGCATCTTAGCCTCATTTTCTCTTTGAAACTGTATAAAGATTAGTCAGTACTGTAGGCTTGTAGACAATATATTTTGAAATTATGCCAACTCTCAGATATATTTCGGCTGTTCGGCTGGAAGAATTCGAAATTAAAGGAGTTGTGTGTGTTAGCATACATGAAGTCAATGGCTGTTCGTTTTGCGTTCAGATTACTCTAATCGCCATTTCAGTGAGGCGTAAAGTATTACTGATAGTCTACATTTACTCGATATTCTATAAAAGATCGCTTGTTAAATCATACCACTCAGAGATTTAGATAAAAACTACAGCTATATGACCTTTTTGGAAAAAATTTCTTACTGGACGCTTTCTGGCACAGCTACATCCCTGCCCTCCAAATTTTTCTTAAAATCCTTTTCCTGGTGCCAAAAGTTTCCGAATCATGAATTTTTCAGAAGCGATGTTTTATGAAAATTATTTGACATCGGATTTCCATACAAACACTGTTTGCCTACTCGTCAGAATGGCGTCGAAAACCGTGATGAGGCCTATGCGCTCCCCAAAGAAGCAGCAGCGTGTCAAAATATATTTCTGAAAGTTATTAAGAATTCTTGAAGATAAGCAAAGGAAATCACTATCATGAAGGAGGAAGTTTGAAAATGTGATCTCAATTATATCATGAAATTTTAAGTGAAGTTTTGTTTTGAATGTCTCCAAAACATACTCGAAAGAACGCCTCGCACCAGGTTTTAAAAAATCCTCGACTCCGCCTTGTTTTTTCAAACCGCTTCTCAGTGTTTGGGATGAAAACGCTACCTCGTGTTTGATAGTCATCAAATATTAAAAGAATTGAAAGTAATGTGTCGGTTTCAATGGCAAATTAGACTATCAGTTTCAGTTAGGCAGATACTAATCCGACATACGCGATTTGTCCGGAAGACTATATCATTGTTCTTGCTGCAAGGATAGCGCTGTGTCTTTAAAATAAATGTAGCATTATTTTCCATAACTACCAGGAAGTGAACATTGCGACTTATCGGCAGGGGCGTGTATAGGGTGGATTTGCTTTCTTATCTTGTTTTCTCTTGGGGTGTCGATGCGAGTTTTTGACACGACGTCAATTTATAAACCTGATTAGAAACTTTTCGCATGTCATAATTCTAAGCAATGTGGAGTTTTCGGCGGCTTTTATGGATCTAAGGTATATTTCGTTTCTGTTTAACAAACGTGCTCGGACCTACTGTAAACAATAATTGAGTGCATGTTGCTGAATTGTATAATGGCTCTCTAGTTGTACCTAAGAATAAACCACCTTAATTTGTTTAGCATGGTAACCTGTCTTTGCTTGTCTAAGGTACCCTGAAGGTTTTCAAAAAAATATGACATTGTTCCATAAGATCATTTAGTTTCTGTTAAAACATTTAATTACATTAAAATTAGAGGCTGACAGAAACGCTTCGAGGGAAGCCGTTTGGTGATACTCTTGTTTGGTGAATGAAATTGACATATGAGCTGAAGAGAGGGTTAAAAACAGCATAATTGAAAGAGCCCCGTGTATGAAGGGTTTTCCTCTTATCCTTCAGGTTTTCTATGTTTTGTTGCTCGACTAAAAATAGTTAAATTAAATTTAATACAACTAGTACCGGAGATTCCAGATCTTTATTTTAAGGAAGCCGACGTTGAATGTAATCTTCCAGCCAATTGTTTAACAATAAATTGTATATATTTATATTTTTCACCAGCTCCTGACATGAGCCAACACGTGACCGATAGCACATTGGTCAGTTTCTTCAACGACTCTCGGGTAATGAAAATACAATCTAGGACGCAATTCCCAGAAATATTCCGCTTCTGTCTCTGTTCAATGGTGATAGAATTTAATTGGTTTTCTGGAAGAGACAGCATTAAAAAGGGGAAGGGGTGCTATCCATTTAAACTTTTTTGTAATGTTTTGTGGCCGAGTTTTACTGGTGGCACTTCGTCGCTGGCATATGTACTACAAACGGCTATGACTGGTCGTCAAGCGTCATGTCCATGCTAGAAAAATTAGAATTTTGCACCCTTGAAAAAAGGTGAAAAAGATCTCGCTTGATCTTCATGTATAAAATTATTCCGCGGTTTAGCTGACATTAAGTTTAACGATTTTTTAAATTTTAGTTATGAGACCCGTACTAGGAGCAGCGATAGGCTTAAGCTTCTTGAACCTCACTGTTAGAAAGACGTTTTCAAATTTTCTTTTATCGAAAGAACTGCTAGAGACTGGAATCAGCTCCTCCCTGATATATGCCTGATATTACGTCTCTCGTCGAATTTAAGAAATACCTTAGTTCATTAGCTTAATAAGAACGTGTCAATTTGTAGAGTTAATTTTTTATTCTGTATTCTACTTATTGTGGCATGTAATTTTTATTTTTACATTTTGTAAGTGCATGGTTGGTGTGTTGCCTAACCGGCTTTTACCGACCTAATTGTACTAGTTTCAATACTCTATCAGACGTAGCAATCTGTGAAGTCGTTGCATTTATCTTGTCTGAAGGAATAATTATTTTCTGGTATTCTCTGTTATGATTTTTGCCGCCTGCATAACAAACAAAGTGTAGAATGAACGTTCCAGCCATTATTGCACTGCCGCTCCCTGTCTTACTTTGTGATATTAGGAAGGAGTGTACGGTGTTATTTATTTATTTATTTATTCATTTATTTATTTATGTAGATTCGCAGCTCGAGAGGGTCAGTCTTAGCTCTCTTAGAGGTTAGCTTGTTATGTAAGGGAGGGGGACGGTAGTTTTTGAGACACCCTCCAATTTCACTAACAACGTAACAGCCCTTCTCAGAACTCAGTAGACTAACGCAGATGATGATAATAACTTTCCGTCTTATGAAAGCGACGCATGTAAATATCAGTCCAGTATAATTATATGTTACATGAACCACGAAGCGGAGTCTCCACAGCAAGCGATAGGGCCGAATATTACACTGATTAGGACTTTTCATGAAGGGAACTTCGTGTATCCAAGTAGACAAATATAACAATTATCAATCAAACAGACATTAATTTTACGTTTTACATCTTATCTTTTCCTTTATTGTATTCATCCATCAGCTTATATCACAGGTATTTATCCTGCTTAATCCTCTCAATCGCTTAAAGGACAATTATTTATCATTTTGCACACGAACGGGAGTTTCTCTTCGTTAGTCTTTGCCTCCCATGAACCATCAGCTTTCATGGTGACGTAGTTTTGATCATCAGTGACATCTGGCTCCCACTCGCCAAAGTCCATCTCAGTTTCATCCCACCAAACCCAGGGTCTGTTCCTCACAGTTCTGCGCTTCAAGCCAATCCATACTCGGGCATTGTTTCCCATAATTTTCTTAACTCTGTCCTTTTCCTGTTGGCTGTGGATACTGACCAGATGACCTCCTTTTTGCACACATTTTCTCTCAGCCGTGCGTGCCATCACCCGTGTTGTAACAAGCTCGAGATCAACAAATTTGGCTACAATGAGAAAATAACGACGAAAATGTAGTCAAGGTGATGTATTTAGAGGGTAGATGAAATTGAAAATATGCCAAGGATAATATCAATCTCGAAATATGAGGGCTTTTTACAAGCGATTTAAAAAGGCTGCAAGTGTTGCTTTAGGGGACGAAAAGGAAAACTATGACAAAAATGTAATTTAGTCAATTGTTTATTTGTTAACAAATTATATTTGCTAATTATTGTTTTGCAGCAGATCTTATCTCTTTTAAAAAATGGGATGCTTTTTTAAAAAAAGATAAAAATATATGTATATTCTGGTCATGTGACGGGCCAAATGTTGTATCAGTCCAGATTAAAGAAACCGTCAACAAAAATATGACCGAGAAGCAAGTTGTTGAAGCTGTCATGGAGGATGTGATGTTTACAAGATAACAGCTATTGTAGTTTAGGTTTAAGGACGGTGCATACTAATAAAGAAGTATTTTTGCGCGGTTTAGGACTACGTATACAGGAAAAGCAGATTTTAGCAAGGGCTATTTGAATCCAAAAAAAAAAATTGGGGGTAACTACGCATTTTTCAGAGTTAATTACAGTGCGGACACCCGAACCGTGAACGGCTAAGGCTTTTTTGAACTTTTTCTCTCTCTGCAATATAAACAGACTAAAGAAAGTTTATCACTCACTAAGAACTTTACATCTTTTTTCTGATTCAATGTTGTTAAAAAAGGTTGGATTCATTGTTTTCAAGGGAGTTTCTGATTGTAGGGCGGTTTTTTTAATATTGAAGCTTCATTATCTCGGAAAATACATGGTTACCCCCAATTTTATTTTTGGATACCAGGAGCACTTGCTGCGTTCTGCTTTCTCCGCATAGTTTTAAACAGCGCATAAATATTCCTGTATTAGTAGGCACCACCCACAGGAAACCTGAGTATCTCGAGATGCGCAGAACGTATGCGCAGTAAGAAAAGTAGGCACTGTCCTTAATAACTTTCTATACCAACCATCGTCCATTTTCCTATAGTGGCAGTAGCGTAACTCGATCGCCATGCCCATCCCATCTACGCCCCCAGCTGGTCTAGGGTCTCCGCGGATTTGTGATGGGTGTTCCTTAGGGAGCTTTGGTGGTCCACTTGTCACTACAGCAATTGCGGTCTCTTGTGCACCACAAACCTTTTGACATGCGAAGCCTTGAACGTTTGTAAGTATAAAGGGATTCTCTGTGGAATGAAAAGGATGAAGGTTAAATTTGTTCCGTCCTGCTCCTGTAAATCATTTGCCTTCCGCTTTAAAAGAGCTCCACGGTGACCAGATTAGCACCGCGAAGGTACGATCGAAGGCAAACCTCGCAAATCAGTGTTTATGGTTTCGCGTTTTCCAAAGAGGTCTGTTATTTTTATCTCTGAATTGTAGACGCAGACTGTAATTATACTTGTTTGTTATGATTGTTTGGAAACCATTAATTCCTAAACCTATATGACAACAATTTGATATGATTTTGATTTTCGGATTTGAATTCTTACATTTTTGCACCATTATTGTATCATTTCTATATTGGTTTACAGTGATAATTTTGGGGTCAATTTGAATGGTTTTCTGAGGTTTTGGTGGCTGTGAAGAAGCAATTACGTCAATCGCGCGTCGTATCATGTATCAAGTCATGATCGCCAAGGAGACTTTCTTCAACTCAATGTTTACTCTCTAGATTTTATTGTTGTTGCTTTAATGCTCCTGAAGGCACGAACGGAGGAACATTTTTCTCCCCCCCCCCTCCCTTCTAGCAACTCAAAAACAGCCTAGACTGATTAGGGTTGAATCACTAATAAACGTTCAGGAGAACTTTAAAAAGTGCCAAAGTCTCCTTCCACTTGTATAGCACTTTTCCCTTTCTTATCAAGTGCAACACCTTTTGCCGTAATTCTTTAAAAAAAGGAGGAAGTTGTGTACTCTTTCTAGACATTATACAGTCAATTCATTGAAACAAGTATTTCCAGTGTTTAAAATACCGGTCACTTGTTACCTACATTGACTTCAGTAGGATTGTTGCGTTTGCTACGTAAAGTTGCATACAGGTCATCTGAAGAAATACTAGCAAATCACAACCTACGAAGGCTGGATGTGATCCACTCAATTTCCTTCGCCTGGGAAATGCTAGGCAGATCAATGCACGCTTTAGTAATTGCACCTTAAATTATACATTGTTGCTGAGAGAACAGTAAAGCGAAGGAGGATGCTTACGGACCATTTCATAAACTTACCGATTGGTAAACGTATGCCATTGGCAACAAAGCCATCTCTTCGGCAGCAGTAGGTTATCTCTATATAGCTCTGGCTGTAATAGCCGTCAGGGTATGTACCCTCTTTTTGGGGAGCTCTGATCGGAACATCGACATTTGTTCGATCATTCCAGTTCACATAGGCAAGTGTAAAACCTAGAAAAATAAACTTCCTCTATTATTTACAGCGTAAATTAAACGACTGCATTACTTAGAACAAATTTACTTTGAATTATTTCTATTCCACGATTTAGTGCGGGCGAATGACTGGCTGGATGAATGGATGGACGAAGGTAGGAAGGAAGGAAGGAAGGAAGGAAGGAAGGAAGGAAGGAAGGAAGGAAGGAAGGAAGGAAGGAAAGAAGGAAGGGAGGAAGGAAGGGAGGAAGGAAGGGAGGAAGGCAGGAAAAAAGGGAGGAAGGCCGGGATGAAGAAAGGAAAGAAGGTATAAAGGAAGGAAGGGGAGAAGGAAGGGATGAAGAAAGGAAAGAGGGAATGAAGGAAGGAAGAAAGAAAGGAAGGAAGGAAGGAAGGACATCGCGTTCGTAAGTACTCATTTCTTCGATGTTTCCGTGTTTAACGAGAACAAGAAACAAAGTGGAGAGTAATGAAAGTGGAAAGCGTGTCTTAATGTTTAAAAATTTCTCGCTAAACTTATTTATTTGAATTATTTTAAGAATATTAATCTCACAAGAAATTAAACTGGCATTAATTTTTGGGCATTTCAGCTTACAATTGCCTTCGGATCTGCGCAACATTTTCAAGTGTACCTGAACTTAATTTTTTTCCTGCCAATACAGCAATTAAAAGATGGTAAGTTATGTGATAAAAGCAACTTTCAGCTTAACACCGTGAGCGTCTTGGCTTGGTATGTTCGGGCAATACTGTTACATTGCATAATTATAATGTAGGCAGCTCAAAGAAGTATTCTCAAAATCACCATTTGCTCCAGACTTGAAATCAAGATAGCAAGTAATATTAACCTCAAACGTTTGTTATAGTTTTGGGTTCTGATGAACAATAAAATGTGTGGAAAGAGATTGTGACGAAGTCAAGTTTACGACCAGGCAATTAGCTTGTTGTCTTTAAGTTGTAATCTTTGATTAACCAGCTCAAGAAGATCTAGTGCTGAAATGAGAACACTGTTTAGATTACAATGTGCAATACAGTCACTACAAGTTGCTGCAGCTACTATACATAATTTTCCTAAAGGATTTCTGTCTAGACCCATAGTGAACCAACTGACAGGTCAACAATTGTAAACTTCTTCCACTCATTATGTCAGATAAAGATACAGGAACTAAAACGTGAGGTAGAATAATATGTCAACAAAAAAATTGTGGAAACAACTGGATTATTTGATCATGAAGATAAACCACTTAAGAGATTTAACTGTGCATTCTGGATCTCAGTTGCATGAGCTTCTGTACAAACAGCTGAAACAGATCCGTGCCATTTGTGTTGATCATAAATTAATAGCACTCAAGACTTGGAATCTTATCACTTTAGGGAAATTTAGTGAAATTCTTTAATTTAAATTCAATAGTAATAAAATTGGCAATCATAATTTATCATCTATCTATCTCTTTTCCTCAAAGAAACAGGTATACAAGTCCTGCTGTGGATTTTGTCCTTCGCCATTTCCTTTCCGCCTTCCGCCTTGTCCTTATAGCACACTTAATCTCACTGTTAAACCACGGCAAGCGCTGCCTGCAGACAACCACTTTCTCCTTCATCGCGCAGGCTTGTCCAGAAGAGATGTTAGTATCGAATTATAACCGGATGTTAGCTCATTAAGGTAACTGTATTCCCTTGTGCAAAGTTCGGATTTTTCCACATCCTGGCGTAAGGCATCGAAATCAGTTGCCTTGAGATAGAAATCATGTAATGCGCGCTTGATAAAGAATCCCTAAAAGGAAAGTTATTTGATACACTTGAAACTGTAGACTCCTATATTGAAGTGGAAACGATAATTGACCAAATAGAAAAAACTGATCATCCATGTCCTTCTCTTTGTCAGTATAATCTGATTCTCCTTTTTCCCTTTTCATTTCTTTTCTATTGTAATATTAATGATAATAAAAATTACATATAATTTACTTTAATTTTGATGTATAGCCTTATCTAAATCTGCGTTATTATGTAAAGTTAAGTTTTCCGTTTTCCAGCATGTTTGTAATTTACTGTAATTTTTTTTTGTCTTGTCCCGCCTCGACTAGCTTTGTGGCTATTTGCGAGACAAGCCCTTTATATAATCTGAATCTGTAAATAAATTGTTGTTGTTGTTGATCATTTCATGGAAAGTGCGCAATATAAGAGATAAGAATATAAGAATTAAAATTATTATTATTATTAATTTTATTATTATTATTATTATTATTATTTATATTTTTACTGTTATGATGATGATGATGATGATGATGATGATGATGATGATTATTATTATTATTATTATTATTATTATTATTATTATTATCATTAGGCAGAATATCTGTAGCGGACATACAATACCTCGCTACATTTGTTCACGTAAGTATTTAAAGCTACCGGTATCATAGTCAACTTTGATATTCACTGACTGAATGCAATATTCCATGGGCACTTGTACTCTGAGACAAGGTAAGTGTCTGAATTTCTTCTAGCTTTTGGAGAATCAATTTACATTTCCCTGATGAGCATGATAAGTATTCTCAATTATTTTTACATTTGGAAAGTTTGTCTTTCCCCCTTCCCTATAGACCAAAATACACAAGGTCTCAGCTGAGTAGCTGCCAGGAATTTAGGTAGTGGGAAGGCTCAATACTTAAACCAACAAAGTCTTCAAGAATTCACATTTTATTTTTCTAAATTTCACACATCAACTAATAATTGATTGAATTGTTTGGTCTACCCCCTTATTATACAAAAATATCTCGATTGCAATGGTTCATAAAAGTTAATCCTCATATAATCTAAACAACACAAAGCTCAAAGCTTCAAATGAAAAGTGGTAAGGGCAGTCGCTTCGAGTCGTTGAGGAAAAAGATGATTAGTGTTGGATATTAGGAGAGTGCAAAGATTCAAGAAAGCAATATACCACAGTTTAACACCAGCCTAGTGAAAACAAGTCGGTGCACGTCGAGCCCACGTCAGAGTTAGCTAAGGTTAATTGACGCTGCTACTACCTGTTATTAAAAAAAAGCCTGCATTGGCAGAAAGACAATACAAAGTTCAGGTGAACTTGGAAATCGCAAACATACTGAACATAGATCGAAGAGAACAGTTAAAATGGCGACTTAGATTCTAGAAATAATTCAGTTAATAAGAAACTTGAAACAAATTCTAACATTACGACATGCCTTTCACTTTCATATCTCATCAATTCGTTTCTTGATCTTGTTAAACAAAGAAAATTCGGACAAATTGGACAGCTCTGAGGAACTGCCTTCTCCTTAGCGAAGCCATGAAGGGAAAAGTTATTTTTTATCCCGACCCGTGCCCAAGGGCGCACATATTTCTGAACCTCCGAACTCGCTTATTAGCACAGCTTATTCTTATTACATCACTAAGATGACGTGGTGGCCCACTCATCACGGGGAGTCTGATATCACTTAGGATCGACCAACAGCGATCTGAATATTTCAATTTATATGTAACATGAATCAAAGACAGCATGGAATATTCATACTAAGTGAATCAGCCATATTTTCACATAGGATCACTGTAATGACCTGTTATATCAATGGAACAAACCAAGTTAACGTGTAAAAGCAAGATATAAGGTACTATGTGAAAGTATTCGTTTTCCAAGATATGACTTGCCCTTTGGGCATTTTCCTTGTCCAGGATCAGTGCTTTTCCTTAAAATGCAATATTTGCCGGCAGGCCACTCTTGACTGAAGTAGTTGCTTCCCGGTTCTTGTATCTTACTGCAAAATCCAGTTTTTACTCCCGCTCTCAATTCTCCAGACGGAACTGCTTTCATCCCAATTAAGTTGCCTTTATTGTCAGCGTGAATAATTCGATTTAAGTCTGTCACACTACCAGGGTTCCACTGGAACCCAGCCTCTTGCGGACACACGTTTGTTCCGTCTTCCTTCGCGGTATAGAGTGTGTAATACCCGGATGGCCACGACAGTTGAAGCTCCATAGGATTATCTGTAAATTTAGGAACAAAAGCAGACGTGTTTAAAGGGCAGAAAAGAAATTTCTGGTATAGGTTTTTTTTTTTAAATACGAAATAAAACCAAAAAGTTATAAGTTGAAATCTTGAAGAAAGTAAAAGTAAAAAGTTAAGCGTAAGGAAAATTGACGTCTCTATGAAGACTTCAAGATGCTGAAACAGTTCACAGATTTTTCTTTTTGGTCTTAACAAGATAAAAGGAGATAACTTTAACACTTGAGCCCGAATCGACTAGCTTGATAGCTCACCTGCGTTTTTTTTTCAACTCTTTGTATGTATTTTTAATATTTATCCAAATAAAGTTATTGTTGTTGTTAGACAGGACCTTGCTAGAAGACTAGACAGTGTTCGGTCTCAATATGCGGTGAAGGTGCTGCAGCGAACCCCTGAGGGAACAACGTGGACTTTGAATATCGAAGATCAAAATCCTTCAATCACAAACTCCCAAAGCGAAGATGAAACGTGCCAATCACCACCATCCACGTTGCTACTTGTATTGATACACAGTAAATCGACACCGGCCATCGCCTGATGAAGATAAGCTGTAAACGTTACGATCAACACCTATGCTACACAATCGTGAGACAAACGATTCATTTTGTTTTATGGTTCAACAGTCATGCTATACAAAAATTTGTAAACAATGGGAACGGAGGTGAAAATTTACGTAGAATTCACCATTACCTATAGCTCTTTTGACTCCTTTCCTACCGGGGTACTCCCCAATCGCCTTTCTCATGTTCTTCAAGAATTTTCCCAGTTTTACATTGTTCATTCGCTTGCATGGCGACTTCTTTTTCAGCTCATTCAAATTGCTCCAAAACTTCTCTTGCAATGTTTCTTCGATGCCCATAAGATCCGTCCGAATTGGCTCTGGAAGATCATCTCCACCAATCTGGTAAGTGAGTTGTTTCTCTCCAAATTCCTTTTTGGTTTCCTCTGAATCCTCGAATTTATTTACGTCAACGCTTACAGACCCAGTGGCTCCTCCGTAACCACCAGACACAGAAACACTGTTGCCTACCTGCGAAATGAACGTGAATGTAATAAAAATAATAATAATGATGATGATGATGATGATGATGATGATGATGATGATGATGATGATGATAATAATAATGATAATAATAATAATAATAATAATAATAATAATAATAATAATAATAATAATAATAATAATAATAATAATACAGTCGAACCTCTCTTTACGGACAATTCCCTTGGCCCAGAAAATTTTTTTTTATATTTCCTATGAAAATGACCTCTATGATACCGTCCCTCTCTAATCTGGAGAACGCAAACTAAATCTTGGCCTTAGAGATCTATTTCATGTAAACTCCAGACGAACACTATAAAGGTGACAAGGCTAGAGCTGCTGCGATGGAAGTATTATGATGAGATGTTAACCGGTAGGTAATGTTTTCTAGCCGTTTTACTGGAAAGGTTGAATTAGAATTGGCTGACCGTTGAAAAGCGGTTATTTTATTTATATAAAAAAGACAGGAGAACGCTGTCCACAAGAACGTCACATCATTCTCAACTTGATATTTCCATAACAGAGACGAAGGTGCTGACATCTGCAAATGGTTAGACCTTCACGTGGCTGGGATGACCACGTAGAAATGGCAGTCACGTGTCCAATTTGGGGAAGTAAAAGACTGAGGGCGACCCCTACCTGAAGGAACCCTCAGTGTCAGTATGTAGTCAGCTTGGCGTGATTAGCATCGAGGAGCACCACAACGCTGTCCAACAGCCAAAGGTCAATGGGATTTTTCGTGTGCTGGGAAAACACGTACATTGCTTTTTGTTCTCGAACCTTTGTTTGTTTTTGTCGTTTTCTCCTTGTTATTCCTATTTTATTTTCATTATTGACTTGAAGCAATGAATCAATAAACGACCAAAACAATATCTTTCTATGGAGTTTAGTAGGGTGGGTCTTCAAAGGAAAAAGTTTACTCTTAGAATTCTGTTTGCCCAGTTTTTCCAGCCCATCCATGTTTTGAAAAAAAGATCAAGTCGAAGGTCAACTCACATTTTCCGAGGCGTAAGTCATGAACTCTTTAAGTGAGCTTCTGAATCTTGTTATGGTCTTTGTACCCAATACCACTTTGACGACAACATGCTGAAACAAGATAAAAGACGAATGATCACTAACTTTATGCTTTAGCTATTTAATACTAAGCTAAGCAAGCGTTTCCTTACATGCTTGTCTCGGACAGGGTTTTATAGCTCGTATTTATTTATTTATTTATTTATTTATTTATTTATTTATTTATTTACAAATTAACAATACTTGATAAATATTACATTAAAACTATATTACACGGGTAGACATGAACGAGAAATTACATATATAATATAATTATACGGATTTACAAAGGAAAACACATTTATAAAGTACTTGAGGCGTAAATATTAATATAATATAGCAGCAAGGAGATCAGTTTGAAAGAAGCTTAAGACCTTATAGTATTATCGAGGTCTCCTCCACGACATTTTAAATTAAAGTAATAAATTGGATGAATAAAAAGGGGTCATAAGTAGTCAAATTTGTCGAATTTTTCCTTGACAAGCATCCTTGTTAGGAGAGCTGTGTCAAGGACGACTCTGCTTGGGTGCAAAAGGCTTACTGATGTTGTTACTCACCGAGGAAACTTGACAAGTAATTGGATTGTCAGAAGGTCAAACGAGAAAACTTACAAACGTTTCAAGAACTCAAGACGGAAAACTTGTTCATACTTTATTCCCGAAAAAAAATATATATGGAAAGAAAACTTGCTCGTCCACATACAAGACTGTGTTGGAGACACCGAGTACAAACCTTTGTCAAGGAAGATCTTGTAATTGTTGGCCGTTTCCACAAGTTGGTCAAGAATAAATGTAAAGGTAAGCTAAGGTAAGGTCACAATGCGAGTTTAAGTTGCCCACATGGCCGGAGTTTAAAGCCCGGTTTCTGTAGCATTAAGGACCAAATGTAAAGCATTCCTACTCCACCCTGGATGCAACGTTAGTTCATGGAAGGGTACCCCAGCAGTATGTCGCCGGTACTCATTTTTACATCTGAGTGGAGAGTGGCAAGGAGTGGAAAAGTTCTTGTCTTGGAAAACTTTGCATCCGCCCTCCTTTCTTCTAACGGAACGTGCAATTAAAAGTCCCACGCGTTAATCACTGTACCACTACGCCTCCACATGTCAAGAATAACTCATTCACACGAGCAAGTTTTAATTTCCTTGACTGAAACGTTTGTACTCAAGCCAAAGTTTTTTATTTTCGTGTGCATGACAACACTTGCCGAGCTTTTTCTTTCAGACGATTTTTCCTAATGACAAAACTTGAATACTGAGAAAAATCAACGAGACAACTGGCGAAATTGAAAGTTTTTCAAGTCCAAGAACTAGGTTGTCCGTCTCTCCTCCATCGCGCGTTTTACAGCCACGTGACTCTGTTGCCATGATAGCATGATATTCAGTTAATAAGCCCTTAGTAAAATTCATCATCTCTCGATTCTGCGACCTATACCTTACAATCCGTACACCTGCGTAAACTGAATCCTCCAATTTCTAAGTTTCATTGATCCGACTATTCCCATCATCACAGATTACAATCACGCAAAGAATAAAAACGAAACTCAAAGCACACAAATAACGACTCGAAATCTTCTTTTCTTCATGAATTGAAACTGTTCAAACTTTACTTACCGTCCCCCAAGTATCGAGAAACTGGTAGTATTCATCTCCAGTACGATATTTAACGGGCAAACGACAGACATCAGCAGCAAATCCCTCTGTAAGCGTCCATTGTCGGCTCTCTACTAATTCCAGCTGGTACCTTGCTTCACCTTTATTCACAGTTTCCGTGCAGTCGCGAAACACCGTCTCTCCACTACTGGTGCTCTTTTCAATTTTCTCATATTCTGTGGGGAAATGAAGTGAAAGCAATTCTGGCACAGCACTTTTCTCCTCAGGTGTTTTTACGACAAAGGCGTTTTGCACAAATGACTTATTTTGTTGTATCGTTAGGACAAGTATATCAACATGAACAATTAATCATTAAAGTTGACATGGTGGCATACATGCAAAAAAAGTTGTCCTGAGATCTTTGATTGCCCTGTCATTCAATTCAATTTAAGAATTTTGAATAAGCCTGACGTACCTACAATCCTGGTCAAAAATCTCATTGAAACGCTCGCTCTCCCATCCAAGGTCGACCGAGTTTAAACCATTTGAGGAACCAACATAATTATTGAAGGCAAAGCCGTTCTTCCAAATTAGACTGTTTTAGCGTTTTCGGCCCAAATTGTTTGTGTTTCAGTTCGATTACCCTCTATGACGACCATTTTTGAAACATATTATGGATTGTTGTGAATGACTGACAGATGTCATCAAATAGCTATCAGTGCTTTGTAACGTCTAATGTAAGTAATTCGCACTTTAATACCTTCAGGGTGTATTTTGTTTATTTTTCAGTTTTTCTGTGCTCTATCTTATCCTATTGCATACATTAACAAAAATAAAACTTTTATTGAAGAAAGTATTTAAGTTTTGTCAGGCCTTGAGATCCTGAGTAGAGGGCGAGCGCGAAGGGAAAGAGTATTCCCCCCCCCCCCACCCCTCTAGGTTATCCCACCACTACCTCTCCCGCCCACCCACATGCAGGCCTGTGATACGCAAGTAGTATTAAATTAGCTGGAGAAAATGTGGAGGAAAAAAAGACAATTGTTAACTCACTTGAGCTCAAGCTGAAGGAGAAGTCAAACAATCCCTCGTAGCCAGCTAGTATAAGATAAAATATAAACAGTATTAAAGATTTCAGTGAAAGGAAAGTAGACATAATTTAACTTAGGCCCCATTCACACCAAGGCTTTAGACACGTTTAAAAGCCGTTTGTTTCCGTCATCTTGTAAAAGCTGCTTTCGTATTTTTGTTGACTACAGATTTAGCACAAATGAAAGCATAAGTTAAAGTTTACTTGATTCATATGTCAAAGTGAATGTTTCAGCTTTCTGTTTCCACTTTCCATTTTGTAAAACCTGGTTTAATTAAACATGTTTTGTCGGTGTGAATGGGGCTTAATAGTCGTTACAAGTTTTGCGAGTAAATGGAGGATCTACATACATGAATACTTTCGCATCAAAGCGTGCGTCCAGAATACTCAGAATGAAGTAAAACTTTGTTCAGTGTCTTAGAGTTTTTCTGTTGGTGTCTCTCTTTCGTAGCCTGTCAACTGCTGCTAAAACAGCGCCGTAAGTGAGATTCTGGACAGAGATCCTCTCCTATTGGTAAGCCCCGCGAATAAATTGAGATTCACGTGAACGAATCTTTAACCGACTTTTCTCACCTTATTTTTTCGTTTGACCGCGGTTAATGTACAGAGACTTAAATAGCCCAATTCCGATCTATTAAAATTCAGCTTGAATTCAATTCAATTTAATTCAATTTTATTTACGCTTATTCCAAATACAATATATTTTTATGGTAAGAAAATAAACATGCAGAGCATTATATTTAACTGGTTTTACCTTCTAGGGAAGAAGTACGTTGTGGCCAAAGGAGCAAGGCTTTCGTGTCGGCCACTACCTCTGAAACAATAACATCACTTCGAGGCTCAGGAGAATAAATTGAAGAGTTTATATAGGTTTATTTCTCGGAGTCTCGCAATGATATTTATTGTTTCAGGCTGAACTTTAAAATATCGAAATTAAATTGGGCTATTGGGAGAGAAGGCCTCCTCCGCCCAGTCTCCTCTCGTTTTTTTTTTTTTTTTCTTTGCACGCCAATTTCTTTTTTCTTTCTTTTTTTTTTCGTGCTACTATCTGAACCTCTGGGACAGGTTTCCTGTCGCATTTTATTTAATGAAGTTGCGCGGAATTCATGATCAATCTGTGGATCACAATTTACAAGAAGTACCTTCAGCTTTGACATCTAGGTCAAGTTTCTCTTGATAGCGTTTGGTTCCGCCAAAGACCCTATTTGATTTTTCTGTTACTTTACTGTCCCGTCCTTCAAAACAGATCTGCTCGGGAACCACCTCTCCATCGTTGGTAGTCAACTTTAATATTTTCCTCGTAAGTTCAAATCCCGGATCAACACCCCCCAGGGACGTTTTACCCTCGGGGTTTCCCTTCAGTAAGTCGTACTTCACACCAATGAATCCCAATCCCTTAGGATTTTTATCTCTTTGACAAAATGCACCAGAAGGATCAAGCTGCTCCTCAAGGCCCGAGGCCTCAAGGCCCGAGACTTCAATGTTTTCTTCGTCTGGAAATCCATGCGAGGAACGAGGACTCGTGACCACAAGAACCAGGAGGCCTGGCAGCAAAGCTAGAGCTAGCGTCATTTGGGACTCACCTGAAGTTATAACGGTATGAAAGCTACTCGCTTTAACAAAAATTAAGTAAGAAAATCAATTCAAGTTATTTTCATGTCCTTAACCTAAAGTACGTTTTAGCCCTACTTTTCGATGATGGTGTTCAGTAACAAAACCAGAAAAGAAAACCTTTAAATTAGTCATCAGCAATAATTAGGCTTTTTTATAGCTATAGCGTACTAAAATATTGAATTAGTGTTCATCAACGTTTCCCGCTTTGAAAGTGGGACAAAATGGTACTTGTAAAATAATTTGAAATGTTTGGTGGGTTTTTTTTTGTATACATACATTTTGTTAGACATACTGGCTAGTTTTAAGACGTAACTGTTTGAAAAAGGGGAAAAACATGTCAAATGAAAATGTTTCTACTCAATTTAAGTTGGAGTGTTTCTCTCTGGTACAAGTTTGTGATGGAATTGTTTTATGATTTAGGCACAAATAAAGAAAAACTTTCTTCAGAGAGTTATTTTATGGACATTCATGCATTGAACTAAGACCAATACCTGTACAGTTAAAACTGAAAACTGGTGCCAATCCTGACAAAAAACAGGTTTTGCGTGTATTTGTCAACCAAACCGTGAATGTTTTAAGTACTTAGCTTCAGTGAAAAATTATAGTTATTTTTTTTTCTCATCTATTCTACACAAACTACAGTATAAACTTAAGAAATTAGTAAAATTAAAATTTCTCTTCAAAATCACCTTGGTTTTCTCCCAAAAAAACATTACAGAGTACTCTTATAAAGAAATAGAACTTTTTGTAGGTCAATAAATTCAAAATAATTATATTCATGTTATACGAGATTTCTTGGAGAAAACCTCATATTTAAATATAATGTTCTTTTTAGAGCATTGCTTTTGAGAAATGACACACTCTACTGACTGAGTACATATAAGTCAGCCGTTTCTCATGCATTGTTCTGCTTTAAAAAAGTAAATATAAATAAATATTTGGAAGGAGCAGGTGATTTCGGTTAAAGTTTTCAAATATACTGTAACTAAAATTTTAGAAATAATAACGATGACGTAAATTTTCATGAGGGAAACGATATTCTATGTCAGTTTATTGAGGTTCGTTTCTCATTCTTTCTTTCTCTCCTTTCAGGGTCAAATTTTAACGATATCGTAATCCACGTACCCTCCTTAAATTTGAAATAGCACAGTATTCCTTGACTGTTTTAGATTTTAATTATGCTGAGTTTTCATCGCAGATTTCATTCCAGAAATGTGAATCAAACCAATTGCTCAATTTTGAAATATCTTTCTAAATTTTAGAAAATCGTCCTGGCAAAAATGAGCGATATAATTATCGCCAAAAGGAAGAAAAATGTCATATGAGAAAACAACAGAAACAATGAAAAGAAAGAAGACTTAATTTCACAAACATGAAACAGTGAGATTAAAATCAGAAAAAAAATCGCAACAGTCAGGGGCATCAATCCAAAGAGAACATTTAAACAAAATGATTCAAATGTTGTCTCCTGTGTTCCCGGATCGTTTGGTGGTCTTTTAAAGCCATATTATTGTATAATTAGCTAATACATTTTATTTGTTAGAGAAAAAGGTGTTTCTTGGAATTTTTTTTGTTTGATATACATTTTTATCTGTTCGGGTGCTTTAGCTGTGAATTTAAGTTTCTGAAAATTTTCGAAAACGGAATGCCATTCTCTGAATTTACGAGCTGTTGCTGGCCTTACAAAAATGCTAGCTGACCTTATTTCGTATTTTTAACGACACATCTACCCCTCCGAAAACAAAAGTCATTTAGTTTTGCAGTGATACGAACTTTTGAGCTAACATTTGACCGAACGGAAAACTTAAGATTTTGTTTTCAAATAGATCCGAATTCCCCAGGAGATTACGGCCATGCGAACAGATATCCCCGAAATGAAACGCTGGGTTCCCTTGTTGAACAGCCTTTTAAGTAAAGGAAACGTACTTAAAGTTATTTTACCTTCGCAGCCTGGAAGTTGGTACTTTAAGTAAATGTCTTGTCGGTTCTCAGTCGCAACTGATGCGAACTTATTAACTGTAGCAACTTATAATGGGAGAGGCATGCATTCATCTGAACATTTTGACATACATTTCTTAAAATTTCCAATTAGAATTACTTGTTAATAAGTGGCGTGTATTCAAGCTAAGCAAAGCGTTAGAATAACAATTAAACCACAAGCCTTCACACTTATCTTTTACCAAGCAACAACAGCTAAAACTAATTATTTTTATCGTTTCAAACAATAAGAAACTAAGACTGTCCGACTTCTCTTATTAAACGACAAAAACTTAATTACACTAACTACTTAAAATTAATTACACTAACTACAGAAGGATGGATCAAATTTCTTCAAAGGTATTCATAGCTCACAAAAAATACGTCGCTGTTCGGATCAGTTAACAAATAATTTTCTTCTCATTTTTGTTTTCCCTTAAAGATTTGTCTGATTCTACGCAGTTGTATTAAGATGAACAGTGACTTAAGTCATGCGTGTCCACTGGAGTAGTAACCACAGTGGAACCTCGATTTAACTAAGTGCCAAGGGACTAGAGAAATTGGTTCGTTATATCCAGGTTCCGTTCCATACATTTTAAAAGGCCGGGATGGGGAATATCGTTCGTTATACCGGGAACTTCGTTACATAGAGGTTCGTCAAATTTAGGTTCCACTGTACTCCTATTCTTTTATTTTCCTAAAATGATAGATTTCTAATGACCTCGCTATACACTTCAAAGCCATTCAGTCTTCGCAATCATTTTAAAGACTGAAGTGATTCACCTGCACAAACTTTTTTCTTATCTTCCCGAACCTTTTTTTTTCTTGTAATTCTCACTCTCCATTGTGACCCACCCTCGCAAATGCCAAGGCACTGTAACCTTTGTAGTCTCGGGACTTTCGAGTGTTGTGGACCAAGGTTCTGTCGCTTTTTCGTGCTAATTTATTATTTAGTTCTTGCCTGTACTCATAATTATAATGCATGCTCGCGGCGATCTCTTTAAAATAAATTAAACTAGACCTGGTATCCTTTTGCTATTTTCTGTGCAAATGAAACTTCGTTGTAACTTGGCCCGACCGGAGGCTCTTCACAGAACAATCCCAATTTCAAAGAAAGCGTAACCCCAAGAGGTTTACACGCAAGCATTATTCGAAAATACGGCTCGTAGTATATAAATACCAGTTTTTAAATGAACAACAACATTACAACAAAAATGTCACTTTTTTATCAAAGTACACAATCATGTTGTTTTTACTTCGCAATGACACACCAATGACTCGTTATGCAAAATAGAACAAAGGAACGTGGGAGAGGTCCCACAACTCCGTGCGCGCTGCGTGCTACCAAAGAAATAGGAGTCGCTAAAACGCGGAAAGGATGAAAAAGAACAAGTCTCATTCGTCGAGTTTCCAAATCAATTTAAAATTAGGGAGCTTAAGCAACAACGACGGCAACGGCAACGAAAACGAAAACGTCACCCAAAAATATATCTTTTCTTCATTCGTGTTACTTCGCGATTATTTCAACTCGCTCAACTTTTAAAAAAATGGCGAACTATCCAGGAACCAAATTGGTAGGAGTGGCGTATAAGTTAAGAAAGAAAATGAAAAATTCACCATCGTCCGTTCACGTTCTCCACAAAACCTTAAATTTGGTCATTTCACGTTGTTGTTTTGCAGAGGACGGCAAAGAAATGTACCAAAGTGTAAAACGCACTTGCAGAGCGATTGTTTTTTCTCATTAAGCCTTTTGTTTTGCGGCGTTGTCGTTGCCGTCGCCGTCGCCGTCGTCGTTGCTTAAGCTCCCTATTAATTGAGTCACCTCAGACACCCTCTGAAATATGGCTTTTGTATCACGACAGTTTGAAATAAATTTACATTTTTACAGTGGACAAATAAGGGGTAGCTCGATCGATCCAATGTTTACCATTAATAATTTACAACTTTCAACTGATCATGATTCGTCTAAAATAATTCCTTGTAGTAGTTTCAACACTCTGTCAGATGTAATCTGTGAGGTCCTGTACGTTTATTTGTTGTTTGAAGGTTCATTATTTTGGGATTGTGTGTAATTTTTCCAGCCTGTATAACAAAGAGAGCGTAGAGGATAATTTGAAATGAGCGTTCCATCCATTATTGGACTGACAGGTGTGTTAATATTCCTTGTTGTTGCTTCGTGCTTATATATTTGCAAGAAACGACTTGTGGAACCGCTAGAGGAAGCTATACAAAATGATGACTAGGAATCTTGAGAACTTGTTCAAAACCAAAGACAGCGTTAACGGTCGAGCAGATGGATTTGAAGCTGTTACTGTTCTCCTAACAGAACAACTAGTGAAAAATGGCTTTTACACTGAAGAACGCTTGTTGCACAGTCACCGATCAACAGTCGGACAACACCAATGCAACGCCTTAAGAGCACAACAAGACTGCTCTCGAGAGACGTGAAATTTATGGATGTGGACGTGAATTTCAACTTGCGTCTTTCTGCTGAGATTACGGCTAAAACAAACGCACTAAAACTTTTAAATCTTACTCCCAAAAAATACATCAGCCTTGAGAGTGACTTGTTATTTAATAATTCAAATATCGGTTGCTTCAGTCTTTCTTTGAAAATTATTTGTTGATAAATGTCACTCTCAGGCGTATTAAGGAATGGCTCGGCCATTATCTATTATCCACCTTTAAGTAATAGTTCGCGTAAGAACGATAGCACTTCGCGGCAACGCATGAGCAGTGGCGTTCCTATTTAATTGGCTTATCCAATTAATTTTGAGCTCTCTGATTGGTTTAAACTCTTTTTTACCGAATTTTATCCGAAGAAAAGTTGAAAAAGTCCGATTTTATTGTAAGTTTTCCGATAATGACGTATGATCTATTGTTTCCCGAAGTTTCGTAAGATTCCGACGTGGGGAAGTCGTCCGCGCGGATAGGCACCTTCACGAGGACAGAGTTGAAAGCGCCGCCATCTTGGATTTTGTCATTGTCAAGGTTTTCTTCTCTGCGTTTTTGGGTTAAAAAAGGTTTCGCTGGTGTATACAGCTTACCTGTAAATTGTATATAATGTGTATAGTTTCATGAAAAGCGTTTTCTGCGGATTTAAAATGTAGTGAGTGTTATTATTCGTTTGATTTTATCGCGTTGGTAAGATGTCCTTTACCGCTTCTTGCAAGTGCAAAAACCATCTGGAATGGCACCACAGTTCTGACGTTGACCTTCGCGTGGCAACCTTTTATGAAGAAAAGTATTGCATCTTTGATTCTAAGCATGCAGGAAGAAAGAGAAAGATCTGTTTGGCCTGCCGTGATCGCATAGCAGTCGAAGAAAAGTGTCGAAAGCTTGGAGATTTGAATACAAACGCAAACGGTTCGACCTCTGTTGAAACGGTGAGCCAGATTGCCTTTCTTCTTTTTTGTGATATTCTTTACGTAAAACGCATTTGAAATTGCTGGCAGTTTATGCTTCTGATCAGATTCAATTTGTGTATCCTGTTTGCAAACGTGAAAGTGAACTGTTTGACATGATTGTTGTCTTTCTCACACATGTAGCTTACACGTGTCTTCGCTTTTGTCACCTTCATAGGATGAACTTACTTCAGAGTCAGACTCAGTGGACAAGACATCACATTTGACCCCACCGGTAAATGTTACTGTTTTACTTGTCGTTGAGGAAATTAATGCCTATTTTTATTTTATTTTATTTTTCTTTTGGGCTCTTGCTTTGCCCAATGTATAGCATTTCAAATCTGATACAGTCCTGAATGTAACTAGTAAGTTTTTACATAGTGCTGGAAATAAGCTAGGAAACTTGAGTTTCAAATTTGATTTGTTTTACAGGGTGGACAATTTTTTTTGGAATTTGTTATATGCTGTGTTGTTTACATTTTATTTATTTATTTATTTATTTATTTATTTATTTATTTATCTATTTATTTATTTAATTCAATATTTATCCAGGGGCATCCAATTGTCCAACTGTATTTGATTATTTGATATCTGATCTTGAGTGCACGATTTTTAGCATATTATTACTGATGTATTTTTATTTGTTTATTGTTATGCTTAAGTAAGAAAAAGTTATGCATGTATAGAAAAAGAAATTATAAATTGGCTAGAGCGTGTATAATATGCCAGCCAGCAAGGCATGCGAAGCATCAAGGCAGATGTGCGAGGCATAAACAAAACATGCGAGGCATGTGAGGCACGAACAGCCCCCAACATAAATGCTAACCGTTAAAGCTAACCGGGGAGCTATTTATTATAAGCTAACCCAAGTGCTATTTACATGTAGGCTAACCAGAGTGCTATTCAGGCTACCCGGAGTGTTTTTTAGGCTAACCTGAGTGCCTCGCATGCCTGTCTCACATGGCTCGCTTGCTCGCAGATTGTCAAGACCCACTTGGGTAGCTGTGTAAACACAAACAATAACATTTTCTTGTTTTCCCTTCAATCCAGATTGACATAGAAGAAAGCACCCTCAGTCTTGATGAGAATTTCTGTGCTCCGACAGAAGAGAACGTATGTAATATCAGTTATTTTCTAAAACTTCCCTTGATCAAGCCCGAGGCATTTTATTTTTTTTTTTGAAAAAGACCAATGCCTCACAGTTGAGGCATTAGTTTCAGAATTCTTTACAGTATAGCACAGTTAAGTTGAGTAAAATGCTAGAAAAGACATGTTATGTGTTATATGAACCTACATGTTATGACTAGTCTTGCAGAATGTCTAGTACATTTTATTTACATTAGGGTATTAGATGTATGGTAGTGAGTACTTTCCCAGCATTTATTACTCCAATATTCCACAAATGTATTTGGATATGTTATACTCTCAATCTAAAATGACAATTCTTTTCGAGCATGCAAGTGGGAAACTATCCAAGTACAATGTATTATTACTCTTGTCATTAAAAAAAAACAATTTCTTTTTCCAGGGTCATCTGGTTGCTAACAATGGGTTGTCTCCAAGTACCTTAACTCCAAGCAGTACAATTGCCTTGTTCCAAGTATCGACAGGAACACAGGTTCCTTGCATTCCTATTCGTCCCTACCAGGATGCCCAAGAGCGAACACAGCGTTATATGAGGAGTGAAATTATCGAATTAGTAAAGGACACTGCCATGAAGTATGTACATTTTGAGCCTGGAACATCGTTGCAGAAACTCATGGGAGATGTTGTTGATTCCAAAAGCTGGAATCAAGTCTTTGGAAATTCAGTTGTCAAAGACAAAAACTCAGACGACACCTACTTCCTTGATATTCTATCAAAAGAGTACAAGGCTTGTAAGGACAAGCAAGTCACCAAGAAGATAGACCAAAATGCAAGGAAACAAAAGGAAAAATTTTTGATTGGCAACACAAAGTCACAAAGTCGGTTGACCCTGGAAGGCAAAATACTTGACAATGTGAAGTCCCGCACTGATGCAGCCAGGAAAATTGGCAGAGTACGCCATTATGGTGATGAGAAGCGGCGCTTGTTGTCCATTGTGGCAACAGATTTTCCTTATCGCACCCTTCAGCAATTATTTAGTTGTTCACCAAACACGGTCACCGCTGCCAGAGTTCATTGTCTTTTGTTCGGACGTGGGGGAATTCCTCCCCCTGAATTTAAGTTTACTAGACAGCGCGTTAGCCCTCAGATTATTGAGGAACTCACGGAATTTCTTCATCGGGACAACATTACCAGAGCTTCTTCATGTCGAAGTGTATTGGTAGGTGGTGAAGAGACTGCTATCCGATACTGGCAGGACTCTATAAAGAACGTTGTACAGCAGTACCGCCTTGAATGCCCAAATGGTGTGAAAAGAACTTATGTTTATACACACCTGCCACGCAACTTCCACATGAGTACAATGCTTGCTGGCCTGTGCAACCTCTGTGACGATTTTGGACATTCCAACTTTGATGCCATGTGTTCTATTGCACACTCTGTTTCTCAAGTTGAAACAACAACAATTGATTGTCATGGAGTTGTTAAGAGTTTACGAGCATATCAAACATTTTTGAAGACAAAGTTGGCAAAATCATCTGAAAGGCATTCCACATGCAAAGAACTGTGCATGAGTCATGCATTTGGATCTTGCACAGAAGAGCATCCAGATCACTGTGCAGAAGTTACTAACTTCTATGATGCCTGCCAAACACTGTCATCAGCCATCGAGCTTTGTGCCCCAAGTTTAAAAGTGAAGCTTCAGGAAAAGTTGGCAGACGTTGTCAGTACCCATTGGGAGTACATTGGCCATTTGTTACGCACAAAACACCAGGCCGACTATTATCAGTACACCCTAAAGAACCTCAGACCTGGAGAATGTGTTGTCGTAGTGGATTATAAAATGAAGCTAGAACTGGGGAAACGAACGCGCGAAATACAAAGGGACTGGTATGGCAAGAGGGGTATTTCACTACATGGGTTTTACGTTGTGGCACAAGTGGAGGTCGGTGAGAGATCAGCTGAGGTGATAGACCTTTGGAGTGATGACACCAAGCAAGACACTTGGTTCACCCAAAGTGCTCTTGACATAGGCTTCAGTTGGCTCGAGAGTTCATTCCCTGGATTTAGGGTGTATTTGTTTTCTGGTGAGTGGCTGGCATCATTATTGGTATTATTGTTATTACGGTGGAACCCCGTCTATCCAGCCAACAACGGGCCACTAAAATCTTGCCGTTGTAAAGGGTTGGCCGTGAGGTAGGGTTCCACTGTATAATTTTTGGCAGGCAAAAAGAAATGCAAAATTCCAGTAGATGGACACAAGTCAATGTAATTGAAGTGCATTCTTTAAAATTAATATTTTTGTTTGTTTTCTTTAAAACATTGTACCACAAGAATTGAAACAATGTAGTCTGATGCTTAGATAGATGCTTTTAAAAGGGTCAAAGGGCTGAAAGGGGAGTCTTTGCTGTGTTTGAGTTTTATCAATCCAAATGCAGATCTATGCATATTACAAGCATTCACCCATACATGTAGATACAGGTATAAATTATTATAAAAAGGCTATTATTATAGTCTAAATTTTAAAGCTTATTTTAATAGTCTTCAGAAAAAAGGCATAATGTGGTATGCTAACCATCAACTTACATGTACACATTGTAATAGTTATTTCTTGTTTGTTTGCTAGACAATGGCCCGCACTATCATAACACTGG